>NC_056745.1:266364081-266664081 GCF_019279795.1 Protopterus annectens | reverse complement strand
AGATCTCTGTTGCCTATTTTTTTTTTTTTTATTGAAAACAAAAAAAAAAAAGAAACTGGGAGACTTTTAATGAATGAAGGAGAGCTGGGACAGATAAAATAAAAGGATAATCAGGTAAGTTTCTATAGTTTTGCAGAATGTACCTGATTATCCTTTTATTTTTGCCTGTGCCATCTCTCTTATTTATTTATTTATTTATTGCAGTTGGTTTACCAGGATAGTCCATTGGGCCACGAAGAACCCGTTTTCAATGGAGTCCTGGGGAGAAAAGCTCCAAAAAAGAATAAATGTACATTAACATTTGACAATAATTTCTAGGTAGATTGTAGTAAAAGAACATAAGCAAAATATAAAAGTTTGTTACAATTTGATAGTAACAGCCTTGGTATATGCTATAGAATCAACAAACACAAACATAGAAGAAGATTAATAAGCAAACATAGAAGATGAAAACAGTAGGTTATGGTATTAAAGGGCATGTAGTAGAGTTGGTTATATAGTAGAGTAGGTTATGAGGGTGGGTGCATGAGCACCCCATAGAGATGCTAGGTGTGAGAAAAGAGATTTCTTGAAGGTAGAGTGATTAGTGGTAATGGATGTTAGGTGGAAGAGAGTTCCAGAGGCGAGGCTGAAGGAAAGAAGGTTTTGCCTGGGGATGAGTGGGTTTGTGCACTCCTAGTAGATTCTGATTATTGGACCTTAGGACTCTGTTTGGTAGGTGCATTTTAAGGGCAGAAGAAAGGGAGGGACAGTTGGACGCTTTAGAATCAGCTTGTGGGCTAGAGTTAGTTCAGTGTAAGTGAGATAGTTGCGAAGTTCTAGCCATTTTAGGTTTTGCAGGGAGATACAGTGGTGAGTGGAAGACCTATGAGAGGTGGCAAATTTAGCAATTTTGTTATAACATGAGGAGAGCTGTTTTTTTAATGAGGACTGAAGATTTGTAAGTAGAGGGGCACCATAGAGAAGGGAGGGGATAAGAAAGGAAGTAGCTAGAGTGGTTTTAGTGGTGGATGTAAGATAGGCATTTTGTCTATACAGCATGCCAAGTTTTTGATGTGTTTTTTTGATTTTTTTTGTAGGTGGGAATTAAATTTTAGCTGGTTGTCGATCTGGACCCCGAGTAGTTTGGTGTCTGACACTATTTCGAGAGGTATGTTATTTTGACTGGTAACTAAGAATGAGTTAATGTTGGGGAGTGAGTTTAGAGGAGTAAATAACATTAATTTGGTCTTGGTGGCATTGAGAGCTAGACGATTTCTTAGCATCCATTGCTCTGTGGAGGAAAAGGCATCTTGAGTAAGTTTTTGTAGTGTGGGGATAGAAGAGGCAGAGCAGATGATAGTAGAATCATCAGCATATTGGATGATGCTCGAGAGGGGATAGATTTGTAGAAGTCATTAATAAAGATATTGAAGAGTAGAGGACCCAGTATGGAGCCTTGTGGAACTCCAGTAGGGTTATTTAGATAAGATGTAATAACTTATTTCCATTTAACAGCTTGATTTCTGTTTGATAGATAGCTAGAGAACCAGTTCAAAGAGGAGGTAGAGAGGTAGAGTTTGGAGAGTTTTGTTAGGAGCAGACTGTGAGAAATAGTATCGAAGGCTTTTGAAAGATCAAGGAGTATGGTGGAAACAATTTGACCTGAGTCACGGGCTTTGTTGACGATTTCAAGAAAGGAGAGAAGGGCAGTCGTGGTGCTATGATTAGGTCTGAAACCGTGTTGTGTGGGGGTGATAAGTTTGTTATCTAGAAGATGAGGAAGAAGTTGGAGTTGTACACATTTTTCAAGGATTTTTGAAATGGGGGACAGGATGGCTATGGGACGGAAGTTATTAATGCTGTTATTGTTACCACCTTTGTGTAATGGTATGATAAATGCTTGTTTCCAAATTTGGGGAACTGTGCCTTCTTGTAAGGAGTGATTAATTAAGATGCTGATGGGATAGGCAAGGCTTTCAGCAGCAATACTGAGAAAGTAAGATGGGATATTATCAGGAGCATTGGTACAAGGTTTCAATTTTTGAAGGAATTTCTTGATGGTAGTAGTAGGAATGGGATTTAAAGTGAAGAGAGTGCAGTCAGGGGGTGTTGAATTCTGGGGTGGTAAGGATGAGGGTGGGATTTGTGTAGAGTAGGGGATAGTGGGATTAGTGGGTGGTGGGTATGGAGTGGATGCAGAGATATCGGGGGTGGGTGAAGGGGTGTTAGGTGTTGGGGAGGAGATAGAAAAAGAGGAGGTAAGTTTGGAAATAGAGTCAATGAAGAAGGAATTAAATTGGGTGGCTAAGTCTAGTTCTGGAGCATTTGGGTCTGGGGTGGGAGTATCTGGTTTGCTGGGGTGGAGGAGAGAGGAGATTCCTTTCCAGAATTTTTGAGGGTTGTTTTTGTTATGGTTTTGGAGTGTATAGTAATAGTTCCGTCGATCACAAGAGATATGTTTCTTAACTTTGTTGCGAAGCATTTTGTATTCAAGTATGAGTGGGGTTGCCTTATGTTTTTGGAAGCGTGCCCATGCTTTGTCTCTATGCTTCATGGTAGAAAGAGTAGTTTTAGATAGCCAAGGGGCTGATTTAGCTTTTATTCTCTTAGTCCGTAGGGGAGCTTGAGAGTCAAGTACTTTTAAGAATGTTGAGTTAAAGTATGAGACGGCATTGTCTAGAGGTAGTGTTTTAGACAGGTCCAATTTACTGCTTTAAGTGAGTTAGAAAAGGTTATTGGGTTGAAGTTTTTTTGGTCACGGATAGTAATGATGTTGTGGGTCTGTTGATGGATAGTGGGAAATCGGTGGGTAAAGGTGGGTAGGTGGTCACCTAGTGGGTTGGGAAGGATACCAGTGTTGGTGAAATAGTGGGGATGAGAGACTAGAATCCAATCCAATATACTCCCAGTTGAGGGGTTATTGGCTGGGTAGGTGGGCAAGTTGATTAGTTGTGAGAAATTGTAGAGGTTGATATTGTTGGTGTTTGCAGGAGCCTGGATAGAGGCCCAGTTAATGTTTACATCTCCAAGGATTATGGTTTCATTGCTAATGTTACTGGATAGCCAAGAGAGTATAAGTTCAAGTGTAGAGATGTTATCTCCTGGGGATATAGAGGAAGCTATACATATGTGTTTGTGATTATTGATTTGTAGAAGAGTAAGGAGAAGTTCAGCGTTATTAAAATGTGGGATAGGTTTGTTGTAGGGAGAAACTACTAGGAGGAGGAATATATAAGTGCTACTCCTCCACCCTTTCTGAGAGGTCTATCCTTTCTTATGATTGAGTAGTTAGGGGGAGTTATTTCAGAGTCCTTGATATGAGGTTTTAGCCAGGTTTCAGAAATAGTCAAGATGTCAGGTTTATTGTGTATAAGCCAAGCATGAAGGTTTGGGACTTTGTTAACGATACATTGCGGATTTATGGAAGTGAATAATAAGGATTTAGTTGTGGTGGTTATAGAGGCAGGGCCTGGGTTGGGATGGATGTCACCTGATATGAGAGTACTTATCAGGTTAGGTATAGAACAGTTTAGGTGAATAGATAGCAGTGTGAGATTGTGGTTTGTTGTGAGATAGAGGAGTTTACTAGTGGTTATGGGAATTGAAATTGTGTGATGGGAGATAAGTTTGTATCGATAAAGAAGGAGGTTGTCTGAGGGGTATAAGTGGGGGGAAATAAGAGAGTATGATTGTATTGGGGGTGAGTTATGGTGGTTAGTTATGTGAAAGGATTGGAGGGTGAAGGAAGTAGTGGGCTGGGAGAGATGGTGGAGATAAAATAAGGAGAGGAGAAGTAGTAGTGGAAGGTAGATGAAGGAGTATTTAGGAAACATGTTATAGAAGAGTGACAGTAGATAGTAATGGAATGGTGTTGTATGGTAAATAGGAGATAGTAATGTATAGAGGAAGTGAAAGTTATGTTAGAAGTAAGTAGAGTAGTATTAGTTATAGAGGGGTGTGGTCAGGAAGAGGGAAAGGAGTAGGATTGGTTAACAAGTTGAAAGTGGGGAGTAGAGTGTCTGTTGGTTTTGGAGGGAAAAAAGGAAGGTGTGGCAGGAGGTAGGAATACTGATTGGAATAGAATGGGAGTGGGAGTGTCTATTGGAGGGATAAATGTAGAAGTACTGGGGGCGGGTGGAATTTGGGGGCAGGGTAGGGGAGCGGAGTGAGCCCGCAGGGCGAACGGAGCGGGTAGAGCCCAAGAGCAGAAGAGGAGCGAGAGACTATCAGAGGAACAGTATTATTAAGTGTAAGTAGTACAAGGTTAAGAGGAGAGGGTCTAGACAAGATGTGAGCAGTGGACTGAAGGAATAGGTGAAGAGTGAGGGACAGAGATGTGGAAATTGTGAGACAAGGAGAGAGTTTTCAGGTTTACTTCTTGTCCTACGCACAAGGAGAGTTGTAATTTAAAGTTCTAAGCTCAAAATCATTGGAGAAGGGATGTACTCTAGTAGATAGGAATGCAATGTCTTACCAGGGAGAACTGGGCTGATGGGGTAGAGGGAGAAGGGAGCAATGAAACAAAGAGCAATGTAGGTATGGGGGATAGTGGAGAGAAGTTGAGTGGGTAGGCTGCTGGCAATCCTGACAGGGAGTATACTGCTGCTGCTAGGAGAGCAAGAGTACAGTAGTTCTAGCTTAGCAGATGAACGTACTTTAAGTTCTTTTAGAGTCTCTTGGGTAAGTATTTCATCAATGGAGTGAGGCAGCAGAGAGAATTTCTTGGCAATGGGAGTACAGCCTGTTAGGTCCAATATCCACCCAGGCAAGGACACAGGGGAAAGACTCAGGGCAAGAAGCTGGAGGAAGAAAAAGTGGACAGAGAAGCAAAAACAGTTAGTAACAAGTTAAAAAGCACTTTATCCACAACTATGGCTAAAACATAAGGAAACTACTAAGTGTAATTATACTATCTACTTGAAAAGCAATAAAAATATCCAATTAGGCCAGTGGAACAAGATGGGGCATTTACATATACTACATAGTTCAGTAGAGCTAGTAGTGTGGACAGCGTTTCACAGAGCACGTGGAGGGAAGCACAGTGCTTGTAAAAACCGTCGCTAACAATTAAGGACTACTAGAGTCAAAACAATCGTGTAACAGTTGATATGCTTCAGTTAGAAAGGCTGAAGTACTTGTACCTACTATAAAAGTTCTAAAGTGTACTTGTAGCCTACTATAAAGGTTATAAATAGTAATTCTATGGCATTAAATAATCAGAAAAAAACATTTCCTAGTTCAGTCTGTACCTATAGCCTACAGTAAAAGTTATAAAATGTAAATTCTGTGGCATTAAAATAATCAGAAAAACATTTACTAGTTCAGTCTGTATAGCCTTTGAGCAGATTGTTTGTTTCAGGTCATCTGTTTTCTTTTTTTGTTTGTTTTAAAAAAAGAAAAGTGAAAAAATTGTGAGATATACTAATGGGAAAAATTCCAGGTGACCAGACCTTTTCTTGTTGGTATATTCCCAGATTTACAATGGGTATGCTGGTTGGGCTGGCCAATCAGTGTGATAATTTTTGAATATTAATAGCCAGTCATTGTATAACTGAACTTATATAATTTGTTTGTCTTTTGTCTGGGCCATAGCTGAAAATGGCCAATGACCTGCTCACTCACTCAGATGCAAAACATCATCGACAGTTATCAAGTGGACTCTTACAGGACCCTATGCCAAGACGTGTTTTATTCAGTTGTAAATCTTGCCTTCTAGGGAGAGCAGATGGGAATGATACTACATATGTACCAGAAATAATATGATGAAATAACAAAAGAGCTTAATACTGCATCATTCAGTAAGAATGTAGGTGGGATAAAACTCAAACTGACACACACTTCTCAGCATCAATAATTCAAAAGGATAGACTGTTGTAAATGAAATAGATGTTTAAGAATAAAGTGGCATAATTTTAAGATTTGAAGAATGACTCAAAAGCAACATGAGAAATAATGTTTAAACAGAGAGTGGTAAATACATGGAACAGGTTTGTAAGAATCTGGTATCTTAAACTATAGCTAAATTCATGAACACACAGGAAGTACATATACAGTTCTACAAGGGTATAGTAGAGGGATATGTGTTGGTTAACTGTGATATATATATATATATATATATATATATATATATATATATATATTAGCAATAAATTAACAGTCTATGTTTTTTATGGTGAAAAAATTGATATTGCATTCTGGTATTACCATTTTTTAATGTCATCCTTAATCCTATCATAAATATAGTATAAAATAATAATAAAAACATGTATAGGAAGACTGGATTATTACTAAGTACACTGGCTATAAAATTCTCAGTAAAAGTCAAAACCAATCAACAGATTATGCTTAGCAGCAAAATCAGACTGACATAAGATAATGCAAATTAAAAATATAAAACTTTTGAGAAAGAGTCTGCATGAAAGAAAATGACTGTATATACGGCTTGAGTATGAGATGGTCCCTGAAACCAAAATATTGCTCAAATGCAAGATGTTGCAATACTTTTAAGAGTAAGACACTCATGCCACATCAGATCTTATTTATTAGGCTAAAAGTAAAATAGGGCATGGCAGAAGAGTCACATCTTTTTGTGCACTGATGAGAGGCAAGTGTAAAAAGCAGGGCAGCTGGTAATCATTATCTTCCTGCAAGGCAGCATGCCTGACGCTTGTGATTTCTCTACAGATTAAAAGGGCAGGACACGCTAAATTAGTCACAGTGTAGTGGTTCAGCGAAGTCCCCAAAAGCTCCTAAGGACAGCTTTTCCTCATGATATTGTTTGCATTTAGGTGTGCCTTTAGGGACTGCCAGCCTTGATTTACTAACCTTTGTTGCTCTGTATTTACATTATTATGCAGGCTTGTCGTCTGAAGCAACAAATGTCCTCTGGAGTCGCTTCACTCTCAGAAAATGCAAATGTTTTATCCAGACCCCTGTGGATATTCTTTACAGTATGGCTCAATCTTCCAAATATGCCATACAACATTTCAATAGACACTGCATATAATGCTTATAAGGCAGCCTGAATTGTTACAAGAATCTAGTTGTGCATACCGCAGACTCACCGTCAGAAGTAGTCGAAAAGACGTTTTTCTGAAAGGCACATAATATATATGGATTGTTGCTCGCTGTCAGAATGGCAAATGACAAACTCCATTGGATACTGCATCTGTCTTCTGACTTGGGTGAATTGGCTATTTCCAGTGATCAATCTTTCCCTTTGTAGCTGCTATTTAAAATGTCATAGCAAGCAGTCTCATCCTGCAAGTCATTTAATGAACAAATACAGTCTTCATTTTTACCCTGCATTATTTATATTTTAATTCTTCATATATGAGTAGTTAAAATGTTTACCATAAATAACCTTATATTGTAAATTTAACAGTAGGAAATATGCCAGCAAATTATGCAGCAGATACAATGATAAGTGATATCTTTAATGTAATTTCTCATGGACACTGCAGGAGATAAGTTTTACATGCTACATGTAAGTGGCTAAAACTAGACTTTTATTAGATTAATGTGAATAAAACACAATGCTTACCTGTTAACACATTTACTTTCAGCTCTTTAAAGAAAACTGAACCTGTTTACATTTGTTCTACTGTTTATTTATCTTTATTTTTTTCTTCTTTCTTTGTAAACAAGATATGCTCTTTTCAATACTGCAGTCTGTTTGCAGTTTTTTTTCATGGGAGCTTTGATCTCTTCACATCAGTTGTTCAAAATTAAAGTCCAAGCAGTCTGAACTGAACATGCTCTAGAAGATATTGCTGGTTTGGAAGTAATCATACCACCCATTAAGCTGCTAAACAGAGTTATTCAATATTTGAATTCAGGATTCCATCAAAACATTCAGTTAGTTAGGAACTTACTTATAACAGGATGGAGAGAACTCATTCCTGTTAACCTTTTACATGTATTTGTAGTGCGTGTTTTGTCTTGTGCTGAATGTCACTACTAATGGGGATATGTTCTTCTCAATTTTGCAGTTATTATGAAAATGATTTTTTGAATTGCTATTCTATTGCATTCTTATGTCTAACTGCTAATGCCCAAAGCCTAAAGAGTGAAAATCAGCCATCTACACCATAGTCTATATCTGAGATGCTTCTCTAGATGTATTTACCTACTTACATTCTCACTCATATGTATATATGCATGCATCTGGCCAGTTCAATAGGCTTACATGTATACAAGCATACAAATATTTCAGGCATGGGCAATAATACACTTCTAGCCTGCCGATATACCAGAAACAGTTAGTCCCATAATAAGTGTCCAGGCTGTTCTTAACAATATCTAAACTAGTGTTTGCCTTAATGTAAGTTAGTAGTCTATGCCATGCATCAGCTGCTATCACACAGAATGAATTACACTTCTCATTCCTATAGAACCTTCTAGACAGGCTGTCTGATCATTCCTTACTAATTTGGATATCCCCAATCATTCCCAGAGGTAGCTGTCTTTAAATGCCCTATATGCCCAAATAGGGTCCCCTTGTAAATGTCAATATAAATAAGAGACACTGTACAAGTTCAGATATTTTAGTCTTTCATAATACCTTAAATTTCCACATCACTGGTATATTTCCACAGCACTCTTTTCAATTTACTCTTGCATGTTTTTATAACATTTTCATATTGTTGTTCCATACTCAAGTTTTAGTCTAATGTAACTAACAAACAATAACTTAATCATTTCTGATTTTGAAGGCGTTTAAAATATTTTTATATAACCTATAGTTCTATAACTATCATTTAGCAGTTGGTTAATATGATTAACCAACTCAAAGCTGGATCTACCCATATAACCATGTCCTTAAATGAGTCTACAGCTTCAACCACTGTGTGCTGCATTACCCCTGTAGGTACCAGCCTTGTACCAGTTTAAGCCATTTCCTACCCACAGGATGGGCAAGCTGCTGTCAGACACTCAGTCACACTCTCCTCCCTTGACTCTTCCAGTTTCCTGTGCTGCTAATCGAATTCAGGTAATCTAGAACCAAAGTCAGGGATTTAGCCTTCTATACTACAAAGACAGGTTGGGTAGCCATACATTTTACCATTTTTAATGCATGGCAGCCTAGAAGAATGGTGTATTTCTTAAATAGAGTATTTATTTATTTGCCATTTCTTACCAAGGTAGGTGGGCTAGTCTGCTGACCTTTTCAGCCATGACCCAGGTGAAAGACAACAATAGAGAATCATTATACAAAAGCATTTTACATACTGGAAGAGTAATCCTTCATAAGGAAGATTCAGAAAATAAATGTTGCACACACTTTGGTGACTACATTACACAAAGTAGAATATATATATATATATATATATACAAGATTAAACAATTGAGAACAAGTGGTACCCTTATGTACAATTCACTGAATGTATGTGTTATGTTACAATTCAATGAATGTATGCATTATGTACAATTCAGTGAATGTACGCATTAAGGTTGGTTTTCAGCAGAAGTGAATGTGAAGCTAAGCCTTTTGCCCCTGTGGCAGGTGTGTATTTTGTCATGACTTCCTGGTGCAGTCTTACACCCTTGAAGTAAGTACTACTATTTGTGAAAATGCAACATCTTGTTTCAGGCTCAAGGCATCAAGTTCTTTCCATTGGAAGAATCTGAACAATTTAAGCTTTAGGTATATATTTAGCATATTATACCTGTTAAGCTGTTAGAAATACTTTACAGCCATTCACACTCCAGAAATCTGGGTAACTGAACAACTCCATGCTATAATATACACACATGTTGTCATCCCATTAGCAGCAGTGCCCAGTTCCCTAACAACCCAGTAGCAATACCCAGTTCCCAGGCAACTCACAGCCCATTACCCCCCAACACACACACGTACACACACACACACACACACACACACACACACACACACACACACACGCAATTTCCTATATTTATGCCTTCCTAAACTATGTCAAGCAACCATTATGTGAAAAGAAAATAGTTGTTATACCTTTGAATTTTAATGATATAGTTAAATTAAAACTTAAGAATGTCCTTTAAAGTTGTGACCTAAATCGGTCCCAGAATATGATTGAAGTCACATTATGTAAGATCACATCATAGTACAAGGTGAATTAAAAATGAGGTACTGCCTACAGTGGATATGACATGAAATGAGTGTGTGAGCTCTGTTAGAGTTGTACAACGGGTTAACACTATGAGTAGCTGCTGTACATCGTCCTGTAGCCATAAGTTTGAATTATAGAGCTTGCATCTGCAAACTGTATGACTCCGAACACTTGAATTACACATCCATTTGCAAACTATATGACTCTAAGCAAGTAACTAAACCTCACAGTACTGCTAAATTGCCCTTGAAAAGGTTCACTTATGCTCTGTCAGCATACACAATTAACACATGAATTAATTAAAAATAGTACAGACTCAAAATTTAGTCCCAGTAAGATTTGGTAGACAGTTTAATGGACAGGTATAACAAGAAAAAAAATATTAAAAATTACCAGCAGACATGAGATCTAGTATTACCCTTGAAAATAAAAGTCAGGAAATTTACAGAAAATGTGATTTTTCTCTGTAAGAGGCAAGACTGACAGCATAAGAATGATTGGCCAAGCTGTTCCACCTGAGTGAGCTTTAAGAGGCAGCCTGCCTGATAGAGTTTAAACAGGAAGACGTGAGAAACATCATTCACACTTGTCCTTTCACTGTTCCACATCTAACAGCAGGGGCACAGAAACAAAGAGGGGCTAGGGTAAAGGTTAAGAGTTGTAACTCTTTCTGGAATGGGGCCTAGTAGAAATAGTACAATCTGATCCAAGTTGTCCAGAAAGATATTTTAAGAACCATAATGCAAAGTGATGTCTTCTGCATAGACAAGTTTCTAACCAGAATGTAAGTTCTTATGGTGAAATGGCAGAAAATTTACAATAAGATTTTTTTTCTTTGGAAACTATACCGTATATGTGCATGTTAATATAAAAAGGTTAATGAACTTTACATTACTAACACTTTTGTTAAACATCCAATGAAAAAGCTATTGTTCTGAAGTATTTCTCTTAAGAGATTAAATAAAAGCGTTGCACTTGTAATATAAATTCTATGGACTTCACAGTCATTGTAGAAATGACACTCATACATAAATAACTTCAGAGTTGCCAATGACATTGTTTCCCCTTCCATTAACAAAGCACAGAGTTGCTGTCGATCTGCATGTGGCCAAGCTTTTCACGTAACATTAGGATGTTTTTTCTACAGTAGATACATTCTGAGCAAGGAGTTGCCTGCAAAATCCATATGATGCAGGTCTGATCATCTTGGCTGCATTGTGTTTATTCATAATGATAATTTCTAAGGGCTGTCTTACTTTGTACATACAAGAAAGTATGTTTAGATTCCTCAGTCATTAAAATGTAGAAAGTAAGACCAAGTGTCTGGAGCTCTTTGTATGACAAAGATGATGCCTACCGTATCTGATACTATTGCTCAAAACACACAAGTACATTTTAATTTTCAAGTCTTAACAATTCATTAGTTGCCAAGCAGAATATTTAGAGAATTGTGCATTCCAAAACTTGGGTTACAGATATTACAGCATGTAACTGTCATGCATGGTGGACCAGGCAGGAGACCACCAGGTGTAGTGATTAAGGAATAAGAATTTTTTAAATTACATTTTATTTCTTGTAAATAAACTAGTTTCAAATGTAAAGCACATTGTACCATAATCTCTATAATTTATTATAGCAATAACCCATGCCTGGGTGTGGGTAATGCTGGATTTTCCCACGGTTGGTGTGGTTTGGTCATGAGGGCGAAGCCCGAGTGGCCAAACAAAGACAACCCTGGGTAAATACAGCATTACCCACACTCGGAAGTGGGTTATTGCTATTATACAATGACATTATTTAAGAAAAAAAAATTACTTTTCTTAAATAATGACATTGTATGATGCCTCCTTGCTGCCCTTCCGCAGCTGTCTGGTATTCTGCGGCAGTTCTGATGTACTGCGCATGCGTATGCTTATGCAGTACATCAGAGCTGTGGGCAAAAGCAACGGAGAAAGCAAGATCTCCGTTGCTTTTTAGAAACTGTCTCGCTATGTTAAAAGAGTTTAACATAGCGAGACAGTTTTAAAAAAAAAATGGAGAATCTCCGTAGCTTTTTTATAGCTGTCTCGCTATGTTAAACCCATTTAACATAGCGAGACAGTTTTGAAAAAAGCAACGGAGAAAGCAAGATCTCCGTTGCTTTTTACAAAGTGTCTCGCTATGTTAAAGGAGTTTAACATAGCAAGACAGCTTTAAAAAAAGCAACGGAGAATCTCCGTTGCTTTTTTTAAAGCTGTCTTGCTATTTTAAACCCATTTAACATAGCGAGACACCTTTAAAAAAAGCAACGGAGATAGGAAAATCTCCGTTACTTTTTTTAAAGCTGTCTCACTATGTTAAACTCCTTTAACATAGCGAGACAGTGTCTAAACAGCAACGAAGATCTTGCGTTCTCCGTTGCTGTAAAAAAAGAGTTATACTAATGGAAAAAGTCCGGGCGACCAGATCTTTTTCCATTACTATAACTCTGATTTACAACGTGCACGCTGACCAATCAGCGTGCACGTTTTGGAATATTAATGGGGGGTTGTTGTATAATAATAGTTTCCATATGACTCAAAACAGCTGATTCATCTTCAAAACTTGGCACCACCTGAAGGAAACTTTCTTAAAAGCATCTGAAAAATTGAAAGCTGATATAGTGGTCAATAGAACATATTCACTGGGTTTAAGTTACAATATAAAAAGTAAAAAAAAAAATCCACCAGATTTACTATTCCTCTGTGCAGGACTAGCTTACTCCTGCACAGAGACGGCCGTTTAGGAGAAGGATGGCAGCGCACCATTCATAGTAATGAGGTGCACTGCCTGAGCTCCTAGGCTTACACGGAGCGTGTATGAGTGCAAGGGTTGTGTCTGAGAGCAGAGCTCTCAGAATATACATGCCCCTGCAATGAAGAACAGCAAAAAGGGGAATGAAATGAGTGGGACCGCTCATAGGTGACCGCATATCCCCACCAACAGTCCCCCTTATGTACAACAGCAACAGTATACATAAATTATTTATTTATTTATTTATTTATTTGCAGTTGGTTTACCAGGATAGTCCACTGGGCCAAGATTAACCCGTTTTCAATGGAGTCCTAGGGAGAAAAGTTCCAGACATTTTAGGTTACAATAGGTTCTTTGACATGTTTAGACATTGTAAAAAAAATTGAGTAGACAATACAGGTAATAAACAATTACAATGAATTCAACAAGAGTTAAAACTTATACGAGAAGCAGATTAAACAGGATTTTACAATTAAAAATAAGAAGTCATTACATATTAAGAGTCCTACACTTATGAGGTATAGTGTAGTATATTCTTGCAGATACTATAGTAATAATAATATAAGAGTTAGGAGAAATGTTAGAGTGAAATCAAGGGTATAAGCAGGAGAAAGGAAAGGAAAAGGAAATACCCAGTATTAATTATGAGGGGTGGGAGCAAGAGCATTCCCACTGAGATAGAAGATGTGAGTGAAGAGATTTTTTGAAAATAAAATGGTTAGAGGTGATACGGATAGATGGAGGTAGAGAGTTCCAGAGTCGAGCTAGGCCATATGATAGAAGATTTTTGCCAGGGGGACGGGTTGGTTTATACACTTCTAATAGATTTTGGTTGTTAGACCTTAATATTCTGTCAGGTATGTGCATTTTAAATACAGAAGACAGGGAGGGACAGAGGGAGGGGTTGAGAATAAGCTTATGTGCGAGAGATAGTTGAGTATAGGTGAGATGACTGGGTAGTTCTAGCCATTTTATTTGTTGGAGAGAGGAACAGTGGTGGGTTGATGACTTTTGGCTGGTAGCGAATTTTGCAATTTTGTTGTAGCAGGAGGAAAGTTGTGTTTTCAGGGAGGTTTGTAGATTAGTTAGAAGTGGAGCTCCATAGAGAAGGGATGGAATTAGAAAGGAAGTAGAGAGAGCGATTTTAGTGGCAGTTGTAAGATAGTGATTTTGTCGATAGAGCATCCCTAGTTTTTGATGGGTTTTTTTGATATTTATTTGTAGATGGGAGTTGAAATTTAGTTGGTTATCAATTTGGACTCCTAGCAATTTTGTCTCTGTCACCAGTTCTGTGAGTGTTATTTTGACTGTTGATAGAGAATGTCTTTGTATTAAAAGAGTTGACTTTAGTGGGGGTGAATATCATTAATTTGGTTTTAGAGGCATTGAGTGCTAGGTGATTTGTTTTCATCCATTGTTCAGTGGTAGAAAAAGCATCCTGAGTTAGCGTTAAGAGTGTTAAGAGTGTTGGGATAGATGTGGCAGTGCAGATAATGGTAGAATCATCTGCATATTGGATGATGTTGGAAAGAGGGATCGCCTTGTGGAAATCATTAATGAATATGTTGAAGAGGAGTGGACCTAATATGGAGCCTTGGGGGACTCTAGTTGGGGTGTTAAGGAATGAGGAGGTTGCCTTTTTCCATTTTACTGCTTGATATCTGTTGGATAAGTAGCTGGAGAACCAGTTCATTGATGGGGGAGATAGGTTAAGTTTTGAGAGTTTGGTTAGAAGCAGGTTATGTGATATAGTATCAAAGGCTTAAGAGAGGTCGAGTAGAACGGTAGAGACAATAAGGCCAGAGTCCTGGGCTTTATGTACAGTTTCGAGGAAGGAGAGGAGAGTTGTCATAGTGCTGTGATTAGGTCTGAATCTGTGTTGTGTGGGAGATAGTAGGTGATTATCTATGAGATATGGTAGGAGTTGAAGTTGGATACACTTTTCAAGGAGTTTAGAGATGGGGACAGTATAGCAATGGGGTGGAAGTTAGTAACACTGTTATTATTGCCACCTTTATGTAAAGGTATGATAAAGGCTTTTTTCCAGATTTGGGGAACTATGCTTTCTTGGATTGAGCGATTGATTAGTATGCTAATGGGGTAAGCAATTGCTTCAGCAGCTATGCTAAGAAAGTAGGAAGGGATATCATCAGGGGCATTGGTACATGGTTTTAGTTTCTGGAGGAGTTTTTGTATGGTAGATGTGGGTGTAGGTTTTAATGAGAATGGAGGAGAGTGTGGAGAGGGAGTGTCATGGGGTGAAGATGATGAGGAGGAAGAGGTAGTAGGAGAGGGGGTGGTTGGTAAAGGGGGGTGAGGAAGATGAGGAGGAAATGAGAGTAGGAGAGGAGGTGGCTGGCAAAGATTTAGTAGATATGGGTGGGGGAGAGGTAGTAGTGCTGGGTGGAGTGTTGGTGGGGGGGAAAGGAGGAGAGTTTGAGAGTGTGTTGTTAGAGAAGGAAGAAGTTAATTTGGAGATAGATTCAATGAAAAAAGAGTTGAATTGAGTAGCTAAGTCGATATCTGGGGCATTAGGGTCTGGGGTGGGGGAAACAGGCTTACTGGGATTAAGAAGGGTGGAGATGCTTTTCCAGAATTTCTGAGGATTTGTTTTGTTATTGCTTTGGAGAATGGAGAAGTAATTTTGTCGATCAGAGATGATCAGCTTTTTTACCCTGTTTCTAAGTGTTTTATATTCGTTGTGAATGAGGGGGGTCTTATTTTTCTGGTACTTTGTCCAGGCTTTATCTCTTTGCTTCATTGTTGCTAGTGTATTTTTGGTAAGCCAAGGGGCGGTTTTGGTTTTTATTCTCTTCGTTCTTAGAGGAGCATGGAGGTCTAGTAGTTCTAAGAATGTGGTGTTGAAGTGGGCAACAGCATTATCTATTTTTAGACAATTCCAGTTTATTGCTTTTAGGGAGTTATTAAAGGTAGATAGGTTAAAATTTTTATGATTACGGATTGTAATATAGTTGTGGGTGTGGTGTGGGAGTAGGGGGAGCCGGTGAGTGAAAGTGGGTATGTGGTCACCAAGTGGATCTGGAAGAGTTCCACTGCTGGCGAAATAGTGGGGATGTGAGACTAAGATCCAGTCCAGGATACTGCGACTGGAGAGGTTTTTTGTTTGGTGTATTATAGAGGTGATTAGTTGTGTAAAATTATGTAGGTTAATGTTAAGTGGGTTAGTGGGAGACTGAATGGTGGCCCAGTTAATATTCATGTCCCCTAAGATTATTGTTTCATAGCTAATGTTGTTGGTAAGCCAGGAGAGTATGTCTTCGAGTGTGGAAATATTATCTCCTGGGGGGATGTAGAGTGTGGCTATACATATGTATTTGTGTTTGTTAACTTGAAGTAGTGTTAAGAGTAGTTCAGCAGTAGGTTTGTTATAGGGAGTGATTGACAGGGAGGTTGAGGAGAGGAGAACTACCCCCCCCCCTTTTTGTGAGACCTATCTCTTCTGATAATAGAATAGTTTGGTGGGAGTATTACCAATATAAAATGAAGAACCCCTTTATTTTTTTTAAAATTCCGATTAAAGCTAACCATTGGTGCGCAGGTGTGCCCATCGCTTAGCAATGGTTAATGCAGCTTAAATGGCTGAAGAGGATAACAAGGAAGATATATGCAAATGAAGCAGCATAGCAATAGTGCAGCGGGCAGAGCATTCACCTTAACAAGCAGGCATTCCTGGTTCGAGTCCCACTGCAGCAGATTCCATTTTCTATGGCAAAGCATGTTATGAGTAATATTTGTGTTGCATAACCCACTAAATAACATATTTTCATGAACTGGAGTACTGCAGGAAATGCAGATGTGAAGTGTCGGTGTCATAATGAATAAGGAACTAGTAAGCAGGTTTAAGCACAAATAAGCTGTAGTAAGCATATTTAAGCACTAGTAAGCGGGCTTAAGCCCGTTTGTGCAGCAGTAAGCAATGCCTACACTGTTTAAGCAATTCTAAAGCTACCTCTCTGTAAGCAGATGTAATGGCAGGTTAGCAGTGTTACCGTCGCACATACCCACTTACAACTGCTCAAAAGTACCTTAATCACTCTGTATCCAACAGCCCTTGTTCTGCCCATCAACAAAATAAACAGCCATGCAGGTCTCGAACACAGGACCCTATACACCCTAGTCACAGTAGCTAACCACCAAGCCATCAAAGAAGTACAAAAGAACGAGGTGTCAGCAAACAAGTCTTCACCATAGTAAACCAAACTGAACCTGTGAAAGGAATCAGTATACATTCATATGTTCCATTACCCACTAAATAACATAAATATGTGAACTGGAGTACAGCAGTAAGCCCAGAAGTGAAGTGTAATTGTAATAGAGCGTTGATGTCCTCAATAAAACACAAGGACCCCATAGAGTGTACGTACACATTAATCATGGATACCAGGCAGACAAATAAGATGTAATGAATAAGAAATCAATGCCAAAAAGGAAATATAATGCAAAGTCTAATGTAACCAACGCTAAGCATTGCACAGGCCAGCACAGGAGGTGTAAGCAATGTGTAGATGAGCTAACTAATTGTGCCCAGTGGTACACCCCTTTAAAAAATGTCAACTTTAGATAAGCAGGTTTGCCCATAGCTTAGCCTTTTCAAAACCGGCCAATCACGGAAACGTGTGAGAAATCGGCCCTACTTAAACCCAAGAGGCAGGAATACATCTCATAACTGGTTGTAGCTTCCCCTTGCAAGCACTATGGCAGTAAGGGGAGAAGGTGTGCACTTTCTGGCACAGCGCTGGTGCATCCAGGAGTCCAAGGTCATGGCAGGACTCCTTGTCAAAGACCATGATCAGAGGCTGCTGCAGGTCCAGTACCAGGGCTCCCAATATAAGGCGGAGGCCTGGGATTGTCTCGCCTGTGACCTCAGCAGTACCACTGGCATACCCCGAACTGGTGAGCATGTCAGGCACCACTATGCCAATCTAAAGCGGCGTAAGGGGGACCTCTTGGAAGAGTGGCTCCAAGAGGTTAGAGCAGCAGGGGATGTTCCAGCCATGTGTAAGTATCACCCCAGCGTGTGTGTAATAATTGCCAGCTCAGGTATATCATGGATAGGTATGGCTAAATATTCCTCTTATGTCCCCCACAGCTGCAATGGAGCGGGCCACGAACCACAAGGCCCACATCAGTCGCCTGGTGAGTTTGTGACGCTAATCTGGTCAGTAATATTCATGCATTTATTGTCATGGGAAATAAAAATAAAAGTAATTGTAAATAAATTGCCTGTATAAATCCTGTATTGTTCAAGGCAAGTACTGCATACACTAGAGAATATGGCAGGAAGAGTCTCATATTGTTTGTATGTCAATAAAAATGTAATAGCCTGACAAAACAGGTCTAACTGCTGGACTGCATGTGTATATCCTGGTATCATACAGTAATGTAGATTTGCAATCATGTAATAGTACTGTTGTACTAAGCACTGTTACCCACACTGTGCACTATAAATTGAATGTGTAGGAATGCCTGTATATGACAGGTGTAATCCCCAGAGGCCATTTAGTACAACTGAGAGACACATAGACAGTAAACGGAAAATGCAGACAACAAAAACCGAATAGCACATGCAACTGAGATGTGAACTGTTGTTTTTCTAGAACACACAGCCACGGTACGAATCCTGCTAGTGGTAGTAGTCTCCATACAGAATCATACCCCACAACTGTGCAGGTATGTCCAGAATGTCTATTAAAGTGACCCATATCTGTTGCCTATCAACATGTCCATGTCCCCCTAGGAAATCAGTGGGATGATCCCAGACATATAGGCAGCAAACAGGAAATACAACTGATTGACACACAGCTATGAGAACAAAGCTGGCACACTAGCAACTCTCCAATACCTTATGTGACTAAGAAGACACATATGTCCCATTTACACCCCATCTTGTCAAGCTATGGTCAGAGTGTGTACAGTAACAGAGTGAGATTATGTGCATAATAGTAATGTGGAATATGGTACTGTGAGTGAGAAGATTCAGGTAGTGGCAATAAACATTCCTCCCACAGTTCTGTCAGATACCAACACTGTGCCCATAAATAAAATAATGATATGCAGTTGCTCTAAATAATGAGGTATTACACATCACTGTCGCCCACACTGTCCTACAACATATAACTGTCTAGGAAATCTGTATAAGAGTGTTGTAATACAAGGTCAGAAAGCAAAAGCACAGGGGATTAATAAGACAGAAAGCAGATAGGAGATATACAGCAATATCTCTATAGCAGACACAACTGTGATGGGCAGTGTTTAGGTTGACATGGTCTGAATCCTGGGAGTGGAATAAGGCTGCATACAGAATCATACCCTCACAACTGTACAGACGAGGCCAGAATGTCCAGTATATGGGCCCATATCTGCTGCCTGTCCCCCTGTCCCCCTGGCAAGTCTGTGGGATGATCCCAGATGTCTAGCCAGCAAACAGGGAATATAAGTGATTGTCGAACATCTATGCGAATACACCTTTTACTGTAGTAACCCCCGAAACTGTTAGGAGAGTAATATTTCAAGTATGTCCTACTACACTCCCATGTTGTCAAGCTGTGACCAGAGTGTGTACAGTAACAGAGTGAGATGTATGTGCATAATACTAATGTGTAATCTGGAACTTTGTGTGGCAACAGTCAGGTAGTGCTAACAAACATTGCTCCCACAGGTACATCGGATATGAACACTATGCTGAGAAATACAGACCATTATAGTCTGTGCAGTTACTGTTCACAATAGTATTGTAGGGAATTGTGAGTGTTGCAATTTCTCTGAATAATAAAGTATCACTGGTCACTGTCACCCACACTGTGCTACATAATATAACTGTGTAGGAAAGCATGTATATGTGTGTGTCAGGTCAGTAAAGGTGGAAGAAGAGGGCAATATTCTAGATATGTCCCGGCACACCAGCAAGTGGTCAACACATGGCCAGAGTCTGTGCATAAAGAGTTGGATAGCTATGTGCACAACATCAACCCAGAATCTGGGAGTATGTATAGAAACAATTAGTTAGTGCTAACAAACATTCCCTCCACAGGTATACCAGGTAAGAGGTGCATACTGCAGGAAAGACTGGTTCATGTGTAAGGATAACTACAGCCATATCACTGTCCAAATTAAGGCTATAGGGTACTGTAGTAAGACTTGTAAGGTACAGATAACAGCACTGACTAGGAAAGTAATGTGAACTACAGGAATATAGTAGTTTTTAACTGACATCTTTCTCTCCCCCCACCATATCTCCAACAATAATCAACATACCTATCCCAGCTGGTATGTACTGACACCTATGTTCTGATAATGTCCAATTGTTTGATAAATATTTTAATGGTCCCATGCATGTGCTATAGTGAATTATTCCAACATTGGTGGCATGGTTCCATTAATGTACCTGCATGCTATTCTTATTACCACTGTGGTCACATATATGCATGTCTTCTGTTTGCTATGCAATTGTTCTGTATCTGGTGTATGGGTTAATGGGAATATCTATACATGCTGTTATACCTAACCCTGGAATGTGTTGACTATTACTAATCCACATATGATGATGAAATCTAAACACTATAGCACACTTGGGAAGACCAGTCCCAGCGGACCCACTTGTCCCACCTCAGCTGGCAGTAGCACCGGGCACCAGCATGTCTGGGGCTCAACCTGGGACCTTCCTGTACATTGGTCTTGCACCACCCTCAGGTGGAATCACCTCAGGGGATGGGGCTCGCCCCCTTGGAAGTGGGCGCGGACAGGCACCTGTTATCCATCTCCAGTTCGGGGTTGTGGTGCATAGAGTGATTAACCAACAGTTTGGGGATCTTCTATGGCAGCTCAAGGGCCACATGTCATGATTAGAGAGTCAGCCTGGCTCCGCGACTCAGCCTCCAGCACAGCCACCTTTGGGGCTGTGAAGGTGTAGTGGTGACTGCCCATGGGTGGGACCTCAGTCCCACTGTTTCCACTAAGGGGCTTGTGGGCTTCCGATTTCCAAACACCCTTCCCCATCAAGGTGTTTACCCCCCCCTTGTATGCGTCTTGCTTGTCTTGTCTGTTAACCTACCCAACCTACCTCCCCAAATATACCTACTACCCCTCCCCAACATCCCACTCCCTGAAAAAAAGAGCAATATGTTCCCACAAATAAATCTCGCCCCATACATAGCTGTCCATTTCACACACATGTCCACTGGACGCATGTAATCTGGTCTAATTGGCATCACAATGTATTATTGTTGTCCTCATCCCATCCCAGGAGTTTGAGTGTCCAAATCAACCCCCCAAATTCAGTGTATATGCACAGCTGTTGATGTAGAAGAAATGGGCAGTCAGCTATGGACCTTCCCTCACCCTTCCTGCACATCCCTAGCTATTTTCCCTACTTTCATTCTCTCTTTGTGCCCCTTTTTTCACCACTTTCCTATTAACTCCTTTTTCTTTTCTTTTAACAAAATTAGCATGGGGGTAATCGAGAGTAAGCACTTTTAAGCATCAGTAAGCAGGTTTAAAGCTGTTTGCACAGGGGTAAGCTATGCTTACACAGGTTAAGCAATTTAGAAGCTAACTGAGTATGAGAAACTGTAACCGGAAGTTAGCAGTGCTTACCTCCACACAAACATGCCCAAACCCACTTGCAACTGCTTTAAAATGCCTTAATCACTCTGTGTCCAAAGGCCCATGTTCTGCCCAGCAACAAAATAAGCAGCCTCTGCAAGTCTTGAACCCAGGACCCTGCACTCCATAGCCACTATCTGTTCAACACCGACCTCATATGTGCCACACACACACTCACCCTATATATATACTGGGCCGCTACACAGTGTGGTCTGTTGCCTGTCTGTGGTATGGGACATGTGCGTGTATGGCCCTACAAAAATGTAAGCCGATAGGGCAACATACAGTGGAGCAGCATGTAACATCAGATAGAACAGGACCAAGAACAATGACATCTACCACAGTCTGTACACAGGCCAAGGTACATATTAACATTACACACACTGCCAACAATCACCATAAGTACACACACCTTGGTACTGTACACAAAACCACAGAATATCCAGGTTATGTCATCAAATGTAACCCCTAATATAAATTACATGTGTAGCAGTCTGATATCTCACTGGCTTGTTATCAGATATCATGTCAGTAATTATGGTGTACAGTACATATGCACCCCTTATTGCATAACATATGTACAAATGTTGTCAGGGTTGTGGCTGGAGGCTCATACACAGGGCCAGTATTGACATGTTGCTGTGATAACCTCATACATTTATTGTTGTAACAGGGTTTGTTGCACCATATGTCCTATGAGGGATATGAAGTCAGTAACTTTCACGGCTGTCACCATCTACAGACTGCAATCCTCACACTATCTTCTGCAGTTCACAGATAGGTGCTCTGTGGGTAACACCTGAAAAATAGGCACCGCACACTGGCCAGTCTGCAGATGGCCCTACAGATGGGTGTTCCCTCATAAACATAGCACTGACATGGCAGGTATGTAAACATGTAGTACAGCCATAACCACCCACAGCCTGTTAAACCAACATTACTCCAAATGCAGTATAGCAGCACTTACAGTCTGTAGTCAGGTCAGGCACATCCCCCTCCTGTGTGTTGGCCTGTTTCCACAGTGTATGTTGTTAGAGGTAAACCCCAATCCATCTGAGATGCTGTTTGTCAAACAACAGACTGAGTTCCTGCTCACAGTGAATGAAAGGCCCAACACCAGCATGATGTTCCTAGATATTGGTGTGTGTTTCCATGCAATTGGCTATGGGAATGTTACCACAGCTGTTCCATATGCAATCAGCTAGAGGAGGGCTGCAATTCATGCAGAGACCATCAGCTGATCCTGAGCATCGCTTAAAATACACATGCTGCTGCCTAAGCAAAGCAGGTGTAAGTCTCCACATCCACCAGAGAGGGAGTAAGAGAGGCAGACAGAGGCACAGAAAAGCCAGGGAGGGGTGGGAGAGTAAACCTTACATATGTTTGTGTCACACACTGACCAGTACAGGGTATCAAACCCCCGATGACTATGCAGTGCTATCACATGTCCATGCAGTTATTGGATACGCCACATAGGTTACATGTTGAGCAGCCCTCAGAACGTATATGTGATAGTGAGTTACATCTGCAACAGGGATATGGTAGCTATGTGGTAGGTGCAGCACACGTGCCTGCCCGCATGAACAGGTGTCAGTGTCAACACAGCCAGACTCTCACAGGGACGCACGCACATTGTCACACTTGGCAGGGCCAGGAATACAAGTCATCACTAGTGGGATTGCCACAGCACAGTACTGTGCAGGTATCACATGCACCACAGGGGTCATACGGAGGTTATATGTGCAAAGGGTATGTGGAGGTGTCTGACATCAGACAGCATGCTTCAGTATGCCAATGGGGGTTGTAGTGAGTGTTAATGTGGTCATACACATCATACACCACACACACAGACATGGGTGCCAGTGCTGACATGCATGTGTGCACTGCTTCACAGGTGTGTTGTGGTTGATGGTGCCAGACAGCTATACAAGGCCAAGTGATGGGTATACCTTGGAATCATGCCACATGACAATGGTCTGCATTGTGGCTCAGGGTTGTAGTGTCTGGAGTTGCCCACACAGGTGGGTATTGTATTCATCAACCAGTCACCTGGGTGACTACTGCATGTGGCCAATGCTGTGCATTGCTTGCCCTGTATGTGTTCCTTCATTCATGATATGGACAGTGTCTGGGATGTGCACACTTCCCACATGCATGTACAGTGATATGTGGAACTGCACCTGGGGTGGCTGGCCCATGTTGTGTACACAGATCATTATCATCAGATGTGTCAGTCCTGGCTTCATGTGGTGGGAACTGTTCATGGACAGTAGGTTGTCCCTGCACCTACACTGATAACATGATACCGGTATTCCCTGGTGTCCGTGGCATCTGTCCATACAGGGCTTGTGTTTCAGGCATGTTATGTCCTTTGTGGGCCACATTTGACCACAGGTGCTGCAGGTGTCCAGTGGGAAACATGGGGGAGGTGCACTGTCGGCATGTACATGCCTATTGGACCGATAGACAGGGTGCCATGCCCTCTGTAGCACACTGCAATCACACCATGGTTAATATCAGTGGGCAATATGCAGGGTACTACCAACATAGCGGCTGTTTGGCTGTTGCCTAGGCACATGTGTGTGTGTGTGTGTGTGTGTGTGTGTGTGTGTGTGTGTGTGTGTGTGTAAGACATGGGTTGAGAGTGTACCCTGGGTGATACAAGGGTTGCTATGTTGTTCAGCTAGCACTGATGTCACATTTAAGGTTATGAATTTGCACCCCAGCCACTTGGCTATTTCACATCTGTCATCCCTGTATGGTGGACATTATGATATATACATGGCCCACCATATAAGAAGTTTGCAAAACCCACTCCACATTGAGTCCAGTTGTTACACACTCACAACCACTGCCACACAGGATATGAATGACACACACACAGACACACACACACACACACACACACACACACACACACACACACACACACACACACACCTGTCATGTGTGGGATTAGAGCTCCTACCTAACTAGTACATTACACTATAGCCCTACTCCATTACAGGATGTGCCACAGAGATTACTGAACTTCTCCTTTCCCAATAATGTATTTCACAGTGAATGACATCAGCAGGGATGCCAAAGTAGGGCATTTGAATTGTAGTGAGTGTGACTAGGCTAAAATGCATTGCTCCCTACACAAACATAGAAACACACACAAAACATCCACAACTGCCATGTGTGGGGATAGAACCCCTACCAGAGGTCTATATCACACTACAGCATGATGCTGTTATAGGACGCACCACAGAGATTACTGGAGTGCCCCTTCACCAAAGGTGCATTTTACAGTGAATGGCATTTATTTATTTTTATTTTATTTTACATTTGTTGACTGGGCTAGTCTAACTGGATATATGTCCATTTTCAGTAGAGGCCTGGGGAGAAAAGCTCCACATAAAACAGATAAAGAAATAAAACATTAAAACTTCAGTTACAAAACATTAGAGTTACAAATAGCTTGACAGACAAAAAAACAGGTGTTACAAGGCAATTTAGCATACATGGAATACAGCAGAACATGTAGAACAAACATGAGTTAAGATAACCCTTTTTGATTCCCAGTACAAGGTTAAGAGGAAGTAACATGAGAGCAGACTAGTTAAAAATAGGATTGGAGAGTTAGTGGGGAGGTGGAAAGTCATAAAAGAGACAGAGAGATGTAAATTCTGGCTTTCCTAGGTACAATAAGTACAACTAGAAGGTAGAGGGCTTAAAGTGGAAATAAAATGAGTAATAGCATAGGAAAAACTGATAAAGATGAAAATAGACAGAGAAAGTCTTAATCAGGGTTAGTACAGGGTCATAGCCAGTGGCTGGTAAGGTGTGATTTGAGTTTCTTTTTGAAAAGTGTAGTAGAGGACAGAGATATAAGTTCACTGGGAAGTAGGTTCCAACTTTTCCCCACAGTGTTAAAGAAAAAGGAATATCCTGCTTTATTGTTGGGTTTATGTCCGGATACAAGAAGTTTATTAGCTGAGCGTAGGCTTGAAAGATTTTTATATGGGCTGATTAGACTTGTGAAAATTGGTGTTTTATCTGGGTGATAAAGAGTTTTATAGGAAATAATCAGTTGATGGAATAAGATTTGATTATGCAATTCAAGCCAACCCAGTTGATTCAGATGTTGGCAGTGGTGGGTTCTATTCATCTGAAATGTAGTGATTGTGACTAACCTAAAATGCATTGTTTCCTACACAAACATAGAAACACACACAAAACATCCACAACTGCCATGTGTGGGGATAGAGCCCCTACCAGAGGTCTATATCACATTACAGCATGATGCTGTTATATGATGCACCAAAGAGATTACTGGAGTGCCCCTTTCCCAAAGGTGTATTTCACAGTGAATGACATCAACAGGATTGCCAAAGAAGGGTATTTGAATTGTAGTGAGTGTGACTAGCCTAAAATGCACTGCTTCCTATACAAACATGGAAACACACACACAGACGCACAATTGCTAAGTCTGGGAGTAGAACTCCTACCTAACTATTCTATCACACTACAGCGGTATGCAGTTATAGGATGCACTACAGAGATTACTGGGCTACAACCTTCCCAGAGGTGTATTTCTAGGTTGATGATATCTGCAGCCTTGCCAAAGTAAAGCATTTGAATTGTAGGGAGTGTGAATACCCTAAAATGCATTGCTGTCGACATAGACAGAGTCAGACAGACACACACACACATACACACACACACACACACACACACACACACACACACACACACACACACACACACTTGCCAAGTCTGGGATTAGAACTCCTACCTAACTAACTTATCACAGTACAGCAGTACGCAGTTGTAGAACACACTAAGGAGATTACTGGGCTACAACCTTCCCAGAGATGTATTTCTAGGTGGATGACATCAGCAGCCTTACCAAAGTAGAGCATTTGAGTTGTAGGGAGTGTGACTACCCTAAAAAGCATTGCTCTCTACACAGACAGACACACACACAAACACACACTCACACACAGTTGCCATGTCTGGGATTTGAACTCCTATCTAACTAGTTTATCATTCTACAGCAGTACGCAGTTATGGAACATGCCACAGAGGTTATTGGGCTACAAATCTCCCAATGGTGCATTTCTCAGTGGATGACCTCAGCAGGCTTGTCACAGTAGGGCAATGGGGAGGGCAGTGTGTGCATGGGCCATAACCCATTCATTTAGAGGTTGACACACCACATGCGGGCACACGCAGGGTCATATTTCACATGTACGTGTATACAGCTGCTAGATGACTACTTCATTCTTCATGTTGCACAGCTAGCATGTGCACCACATAGTCTATAATGCTGACAGATACAGGTGGCTAGTATCTACAGTGAGTGACATTTGAACCTCATGTGGTTGTGGCCCTTTGGCTGTGTGCTGGATGCGACAAGCCTGGATGGCTCCTTGTCACAGTCACCCTCTTCCACACATCTATGTATGTCTACCTCTGGCTTATTATAGTGTGTTGTCCTTAGATATATGTCATTATTCCTATCCACTGTGTGTGCAAAGCATGTGTGGTACATACTGAGGAGTGTATGCACTAACATCTGTGACTGCCAGATATGTCTGGTCCACTGGTATTTGCAGACATGGCCTTCATGTGTTTAAGTGTGTGAGCATGCCCAGTATGACCTTTCAGTATGTTGTTGACTGCCATTGCCTTCATTTCTCTGTGTGTGAGCATGCCCAGTATGCCCGTCTGTATTGAATGTGTGGATCGAGTCCAGGTAGTTTGCACTGCAGTGCCGATCATTGTGTTGTACACCTACAGGTAGCATACTGTTTCTCCAGGGTATCCGTTGATCATTTGGCATTGACTGTTACTACATTTCTACGTAGGATGTGGTGGGGCACACCAGACTATTTCTACATTTCTACACAGGATTAGGGGGCACACCTGACTGTTACTACATGGGTGGGCACACCTGACTATTTCTACATTTCTACTCATGATTGGGGGGGCACACCTAACTGTTACTACATTTCTACGTAGGATGGGGGGGCACACCTGACACTTGTACACATTTGCTATGACTGTACTGGTATGTCCAGTACTCAATTTCATTCTGTATTCTTACCAATCATGCTAACTAGAGGCATACCAGTGTACTACAGATCTTAGCACTGATTTACCTACATATTAGTTTCTGATTTCCTACCCTTCAGAACTAATGTCCCACTGCCTGACCTACTGTAGTCTGTTTGTGTAGGTCTGGAGGGGGAGGTTACCCATAGGCATCATTCAGAGGCCATAGCATGGCCTTTGTTTGTTTGTTTACACCTGTCCTGCTGGCTGTGACTGTTGTTGGATATGCTAACCCCCCTGACTGGCATGTGTGAGTCACTTACCTTGTGGGTGTCCCAGTATTGAGGGTGGTGCTGCAGGGCTGCCTATGTCGGATGCATATAGTATACTCCCTCCACATGGTTGAGCACAGGTAGTGTAATGTTTGGCATCCCTTTTACTGTATGTGAGAGTCAGAGAGGTGTTATTCCCTGGGTCTCTTCTGTGTCGGTGTATGTGCTATGCATTGCCTCTTTGCCAAGGCCAGGGCATACTGGGCATGCCTCCAGGTTGTTTCTCCTCCGAATCACTCTGTACCTGTGCAGGGCTTGACAATGATGGGGGCTGTGTGGCCCTGCCCCATGCTGTTCCTGCTGCAGATGTTTGAACAGGATCATATTGTGTACCATGGCACATATGAGGACAATTTAGGTACATGTAGCTGGTGAGTACTGCAAGGCTCCACTGGATGTGTTCAGGCACCGGAACCGTGACTTGAGCATCCCAAACACATGCTCTACTCTAATTCTGGTCTGTGCATGTGCCTCACTATGAAGTTCTTGTTCGGGTGTGTGTGTGCATTTCTGATGGGTGTCATCAGCCATTGCTCCAGTGCGTATCCAGCATCCCCCATTAAGTGACCCTGAGGGATGTCCCCATTTGCAAATCTGTGATACAGCTGCATCAGATGACAGATGTGGGAATCCTGATAGCTTCCAGGGCAGTCAGACCACACATTCATTATTATGCCCTGGGCATCGCACACAACCTGGCAGTTGAAGGAGGGGAAGCCCTTACGGTTGATGTAGACACTAGCCTGCTCACCAGGTGGTGGTTTGATGTGTATGTGCATGCAGTCTATAGCACCCACTACCTCATTGTATTCTGCTATTTGGTGGAACAGTTGCATATTGCTGGCTAACACCTTACGGGTATTGGGGAAATATATGTACTCACCGAAATGTGCTGACATGGCATCCGGGAACTGGTGGATTACCCTGGATGCTGATGCCTGTGAGATCACCATCATATCCCAAGTAGGCCTTTGGAAGGTTCCTGAAGCTAGTATTCTTAGGCCTACACATATTTTGGTATCCACTGGGATGAGTTCCCCTCTGTTAGTTCTGTGTGTGAGGCATGGCCTGCACAGCTCAACAATTTGCTGTAGGAGGTCCCTGTCCACCCTATAGTGCTCCACTATCTCCAGCTCATGTAGCCCCTGGTAGGTTATCCGGGTCTGTACACTCTTTTCTGTCTCCTCACTGTGGGTTGGTCGACAGCATTCACATCCTCACCACCCTCAGCCTTTTCCTCAAGTTGTTGTATGATAGCTCTTACAGCCCCTATCATTTTGCTGCGGTGAGTGTTAAAAGTTCCCTGCTTGTTTACACCGGTGGTGTAGAATGTGGAAAAACCAGAGGGGAAGATGTTTGCATAGTTTATAGCTGTGTTCTGGGCTGAGCTGGTCTGCTGCCTGTGTAATTGGCTGATTCTGATACATTTCACCTGCTAGCTGTGCTAATTTTCCTTGATTACCTTCCTACTGCTGTTTTCCCTTCCCATTGCCTTCTTGTTTAAGCTCAGGGGCACGTTGCACATACACAGTGTTCAAATGTGCACAGTGCTACTATTTCCTGGTTTAACGTTCTTTTTCTTCCTTTAAAACCCAGTGTGCTGAGTGCACACCCGCTTAGGCAATGTAAAGAGTGCTATGCAGTTTCAGACACACCCCCTAGCTTAGCTGTGCTAAGCTAGGAGCAAACCCGAGCCACAGGGCTCCAATCTGTTTACAGTATGTCTGACACACACACCCGTGATGTCACCTAACTCCTAGGCTTGCACCAAGCTAATCCTACTCATACACTGTTGAGACCTGACTAGCATGCTAGGGAAAACTGGGATTCACTATCATTCCCCTCATTTGCATAGGATTGCCTGCTAATGCATAGTTACATGTCTCACAATGAGCCTCCCCCATTAGCAACCACTGCTCACTGGCCATGTTGTCTTCTGCCTGACATTGACTTGCACGGCAGAATAGTGATTTTTAGTTAGAATGCTTAATTTAGGTTTATTTTGTTATTTTCCCCCCAATCCCATTTGTGCACCACTGCCCTACGCTTAAACAGCCGAGATCGGCTAAAAAAAAATAAAAGTTGATTTTTAATTTTTTTGTCTGTTTGCAATGCCAGTGGCCTTATACTTGGCCATTGGCATGCTTCTTAACTGATATGTAGCCTTTATTTGGAGCTGTCACAGCTCCGTTTTGGATTTTGTAGAAATGTACTCGGTTACTAACCAAGTACATTTCTGCAGATTGCACTAGTCCTGCACGGCCGGTTGCAAGCTTCCTGGATTGCAAATTCACCTAAATTGCATGGATTTCTCCTGGAAATGGGGTGATTTACATACAGGGGCTTAGTCCATGCAGGACTAGTGCAGGAGCGCTTGTGCATGCCCCTGCAGGCTGTTCCTGGATCGCACGGCAGACATATTGCCTACTAGAGCTCCTGCACTGATCCTGCATGCCGTGAAAGGCATAGAGAATCTGGGGGAATGTCTGCAGGGCTGGTGTTAGCATTTTGGGGGCCCCCAGCAAGTGTCAAGTTGGGGGCCCCCAAGCACTTTCAGTCTACCCTCTAAGCAACTTTTTAGTTTGCACTACAAAATTTCAGCAGTAGTACACACACAATGACCTGTAGCTTCAATGCTCTTATATTATGACAGGCCTATGTACCACACTGTGTTGGTCTCACAAAGAGGCATTCACAGTTACTGGCATTTAGTTGCAGCAATGATATATTACAATAAAAGTATGTACAGCTCTCCTTAGAAGAAATTGTACTCTGGGCACTGCCTACTGTTTCAGCACCCTCCCCTACACACACACACACACACACACACACACACACACACAGATACACACAATTACCCAATCATTTCCCCCACAAACACCCACATACAGCTACATGCACACAATTCACATAACAACACTTACAGCACACCTGAAGATGCCTGCATACTGGTCAGCAGGTTGATTAAGGCTTGCCCAGTGAGAAAACAGAAAATATGGAAAATAGCCAATAAAGAAGCTCCAGTGGTAAACAGGGATAAAGCCCTAACTACAGACTAGCTGACCTGGGTTTGATTAGAGGCAGCGGGAACTATGGAGTTTCAGGAAACACCATACCTGAAGTTGTTATTGAAGCAAAGCAACAGTTTTCAGATCCACGAGAGACCTGTGAAAGCTGGAAATAAAAATACCAAAGGAATAACATGATGAAAAATTTCTAGTCACAACCGTCACCAAACAAATAAGGAAAATCATTAAATAGTAATTAATAATAATCACTGTTTGGAAATGTTCTGTTCCATACCCTAAAGATTATATAGTGTCCCTCTGATGTTGAGGCCCTTTTTTTTGAAAAAATGCACTTTGCAAATAGATGCAGTACTGCAACTAAATATGTCTGATTCCAAAGCTAGACAAAAAGTTCACACTAAAATCCACACACCCAAACCCTTATACCACCCATACCTAAATCCATCAAACATGCAATCCAAAGCAGTTCGGGAGACAGAAACCAAATGCCCATCTAAAACTGACAGTACAATAAAAGAAGCATATTCTGGTTTGGTTTACTTACTCTTCAGTCATTAGTATTCTTTCCTTTGTCCTTTTATTTTATGTTATTGGGTGGTGCTGTCAACATTTTCAAACATCTGGAGTATATTTTGGTATAAAATAAGTCTAAGTTTGTTTCCATTTGAAAAGGGTGTGCACCAGTGATGCTTGTGACCAAGGTTTGAATACTGACCTTGACCCATGTGTTGGAAGGCAGCCAAGGGAATAGAGTAATGTGCAGCTGAAGGAATGTTGCACTCTTTAGTGTGATCTTATTTGTAATGCATTGCCTATACATATGCACTTCAGCCTCTTATCTCATAAATCAATGACAAAACCAAAAAAAATACCAAGGGACAAAGGCTTGGAATCAGAAACACCTTTTTAATACTGCTCTTATATGCTTAGAAAGTTGCTACACTAACAGGTTTTGTGATAGCATGCATTTTCTAAATGATGTATTACTATGTAGTGACTGCAAGCCTCAAACATATACCAAAAAACCAGAATTTTACAAGGAGCATTATAAATATATGAGTTAAAATAAGGCACATTCTGTGAAATCAAGGTCAGTTGAGAGACATTAGCCATTTAGGTAGCTGAAAGTTGCTTACCTAGGTATATCCCAACTCCTGTGAGCAAAAATGTTTCAAAGAAATTAAAGTGATTTAAACCTTACTGTTGCTAGTGACATAACATCAGTGACAGGCAGCAGTTAAATAATTATTTTCTCGAATCATTAAAAAAAAAAAAGGAAAAGAAAAGAAAAGAAAAATAGTGAGCGTACTAGAAATTACAGGAAGGCTCAACTCATAGATGAAATACCTCTTGTTAACAGTTCTACCACCACAATATTTTAACTGTCCTTATCACAGGCAAAAAAGAGTAGGTCTTAGGGAGAACTCAGAGCTCCAGTTTCAGCTTGTCTGTTCAATGTTCATGAAAAAGTATTTGTTGGACCAAAAATACTTACCTTGGATGTTGTATACCATAAGATGCAGCATGGCTAAATAAAAATAGATTAATTTGTTCAGAATGAGTCAAACAGGCTGTGACAACCCACCACTACTAACCAGTAATCAATGAGCCTCAATCCTCACCACTGGCATCTGTGGGGGACGTTCAGTGGGAGGATAGCAGGTACACACACACTATTTCCAGTTGCTGCTCTCTGCATCAAGTGCAATTTCCCTCAAGAGCAGACAGAGGCCACAGTCAGTCCGGGGCTGGTTTCTCCCTCTTCCTCCAGATCCCCAAGAAAACTCCCCACTGGCACAGCTATAGAGCTAAGATCTCAGCTGAGTGACCAAGCCAAGACCTCCAGCACCCACTCTGTCCAACCAGTGCTTCGTGTCCCTGCCCATGTAGCTGACACACACACACACACACACACACACACACACACACACACACACACACACACACACACACACACACACTCTTTGACATTTGATTTACACACACACACACACACACACACACACACACACACACACACACACACACACACACACACACACATACACACACACACACACACACACACACACACACACGCACATACACACACACACATGGGAAAGACTGGCACAGGTTTACTAGCTATGCCCCCTTCTGCCCAGACTATAAAGTAGTTTTCACTGCCACCAGTCACTCTTTATCAGCTACTTTTAGGCTCTTAACAAAGGGTGTCCAATCCTACTGTTAATATTAATACAAATGGTAGTTTAACCAAGAGCAAGGATAATAGGAGTGGCCCACACAGTGTCACCAAATAAATATGCAAGTACTCTCAAAACTTAAATATCTCTACACAGATCACCCAAAATGAAAGGTTTAAATATATTTAATAATAAATAATAAAAGAACAAGACAATACTACATATATATTCACAGTGACATCAGAGTTCAAAATCACAAGAAATATTTAAAACAACATTGAAGGACAATCTCAAATAAATAAAGAAAAAAGAATATCTAAACTAAGCTTTACAATATTTATAACTGAATCTGAGAGAATTACTATACCTTACAAATGTACTAATATTGCAAGACAGATGTGGTGAATGGTTCTTGTTGTTGTCAGGTCCAAGACAGAATTTAGAATGCTCTGTCTCATTGACAGACTTCTCAAAATAATATCTAAAATATTACTGATGGGATAGCTTGCAGAATGACATAATTTCTGGTCATTAGACTTTTAGTTCCCAGGCAAAACTCCCCATTGCTGAAGCTGGTAGTATTTAGCATCTACCTGTAAAAATTCTCATACAAGGCCTTTTGCTTAGATCCTTGGCAGATGCTGGAAGTCATAAAACAATTGCATTACTTCATGCTTCCAAAGTAGCAATTAGTTCACCCCGAAGACATTACAGAAAACTTCCTAGTACAGACTTTGGGTCTCTAGCTGCATTGAAACCTGTCAGATAGCCTCGTTATGGTCCAGCCTATAAAGTAATTTAATTTCAAATATTTTTCTAAAGTTTGCTGGTCTGAAGTTAACCCTCCAGTTTCCTCTGTTAGCATATACATTTAAACAGTTGCAATATATGTACATTTCTGTTCTCTTCCAGTAGGGCACTCTGTGATTACATTTTAAGCACAATCACTTTTCAACACAAACATCTATACAGAGCAGTTTGATATACACATGACATGCAATTCTAATACATTTGAAACACAAGCATCTTATATAAAGTATTTTGATATTCACAAATGGCATATAATTATTTACAAAAATTCAAGCTAGCTGTGCTGGCAGCACCTCCTTTCATCACGCAGGCAGTATCAGTTACAGCTTGCTATGAATTTTGCAGCTGGCCATAGGCCTCCCAAAGCTATTGGCTCCAGGCAGTGACCTGAAATGCTCCTATTTTAATCCACCAAAATAGTCTATGCATTACAGTGCATTTATTGACCATGATGTGATCCAGACATTAACTTGCCCACATAGGCCAGAGGGGATGGTATGGTACATCATTTGCACAGATGGGACAGGACGCAGTGAGTGACAGCTAAAAGTAAAGTTAGAATAGGTACAAGGGTCATGGGAGGTGTGTGTATTGGAATCTTAGGGATGCAGCAGGTTGTGGGAGCCAAGGATTCCTTTCTAAAGTTGAGATCGAGATTTTACATTGTGAACATTGGCCAAGAGTACCATGCGTCCCTAAAGTGTCAAGGATGAATTTATTCTGTTTAAGAGGTGGTGTAGCACCGTGGGAGGGTCTATATTGTTTCTTTGACAGCTTAGGTTGTCGAATGCTTAATGATCGACACCTAAGTGTCGAAGTTTCAAAATCGTGAACAGCCATATAAGCAAATTCTTTCCTCGGGAAAGAATTCACTTGGCTGTTATCGGGGATTTGCTCTTTCCCCAATGTGGAGCGATCTCGGAGTTGGTATATTTAGTTAGGGGGTGTGGGGAGGGCACAGCCCCCCACATTGAGGGTGTGTGGGGTGCAAAACCCCCCACTATATTTAGGTTGAAAAGTTAATTTTATTTCCAGATTGCCTAGTGAATTATTTCCCAAGGAAAGAATTCTCGTATATGGCCATTCACGATTTTGAAACCTTGACGCTTAGGTGTCGATCGTTAAGCATTCAACAACCTAAGCTGTTGAAGAAATAATATAAACCCCCTTGGGAGTATGTACAGCAACCATAATGTGGTTCCCCATTTTGGGAGCCAATGGATAGATGGTGTGCATGACTCAAGGGCAACCACAGGTAGATGTGGCACTCTGCTGGCCAATAGACAATAGAGACAGTGTAGAACTACAGGAACCAGAGCACCCAACCAATGAGGCATCCCAGCAGTGGTGCTGTCAGCCAAGACCATGAGATAGTCCATGCCCAGGTACAGTGGCTGACATGGCCAAGGCTGGCAGGGATTCAGTCTCTGGAGCACTGTGTGCCATTTATAAAAGCTTGACTTGCAACCAGACATTATGCATTTAGACCTTTCTACAGCCAGAGCCAATATGGTCTGCAGAGGTACAATGGAGGCCATTTGCCACAAGCCTCATAGATGTATCAATGAATTTCATGTGAGCTATAAAGAATAACAGCATGTATACCGTATCACTTTGTAAGCACTGCTAGGCTTCCCCTAGTTCATTCTGTATTTGCACATCCTTACATATGACATGCAGCATGCACATTATTGCTATCAGGGTATGTGTAGTAGCTGCTTGTGCCTGGATCACTGACCTGAACATCCACTGACTGATGCAAAGTGTGTTACCCAGCTCAGGGGAAAGACCTGGAGTTATGACATTGATGACCACCAACATGCCTCTTCCCTGTGGTGGGAGCAGCATGCTCATCGGAGGCATTGCAGCTGAAGGATGTTCTCTGTGGTGGAAACTCCATTATTATCTGGGTGGAGCTCACACTGATAGAATGTCCAGCACTAAGCAGAGGTGATGCTGGGAGTTTGTCCTAACATGCCACTGTCACCTGGCCAGTGGAGGATGTGTTCATGCCAACCAGTTAGCACTGTTGACAGTGTACCGCATCTTCTGATTGTGGGATGTGTAGATTGCCATTGTTGCCAGCCACAGGTGATTAGCTAACCTCAGTCATGTATCATACTGTTGGGCTGGACACTCCACCTGTGAAACTTATGAAAGCATAAAGACAAAATACCTGTGACAGTGCTAGAACATATGCTTCACTCCTCCAACCTGTAGTACACAGAACACTTCTTTGAGTATCATTTGAGCACATACTTACTCTGTAGTGCAGGTTTTCAAGTCGCATTCCCTTTGTACCCAGAGAACAGATGTACATAAGTATTCTACTGAACAATCACTTGTCATACATGGGTCAGTGTGCATCTTGAAATGTTTGTGTTATTATTAATTGTTATACCCGTCCCATTTGACACTTGAGTGAGCATCACCAGCCCAGGCCCTCTTACAAGCCACCTTTAGGCATGATGATTCACTCTCCTGTCCCAGAAATGGTTACCAGGTGCTCTTCCACTTATGTGAGCAGCTTCTGTACTGGGAGTGATGTCTTGTGCCTTGTTCTTTGCATGCAGTCTAGTATCGTGGACCTTGACACACATCTGTACAAGTGTCCTAATATGGTCTTCCACAGAACTGCTATCCTGCATCACTCTTTGCTATATCTGGACCCAGAAAGGCTTCTAAGTTTTATTTTTTTCTAGGCAGCACATGCCATTTCCTGTGTAGTGCCTTCAGTAACACTTTCATCACATGGGTGGCAAGTTATCCAGTCATTACCATTTTCTTTGGGTCAATGGCAAAGCATGTGCTTTGTTTTATCTACAAACTGTTGATGATCATTTTGTGGCTCACTGGTTATCAAAAATGAAATTCTTAAAATGGTGAACTGAAAAACCTAATAAAACACATAACTCTTTTTTTTCCAGGGGGGAAAGATCCTCTGCACCCCAACCCCCCAAATTGTATATACCAACTTGAAACTTGCACCACAGTGAAGAAAATGGAAAAAAACAGGAAAGCACGCCACCAGCCCACGCAATATAATATATTGCAGCAAAGCTCACCATGACATTAAATTCTCACACACAGCAGCCACCAGTGCAGCGAGCACCAGTAACTATTGCACACGTCAGTCATTATATTTATTTATTTATTTATTTAAGTTTGATGACCGGGGAAGTCCACTGGACCAAGAAGAGCCTGTTTTCAGTGGAGGCCCGGGGAGAAAAGCTCCACAATAACTGCAAGTTACATTTCACATGTTACAAAAGGACATAGTTCATACAGCTAATTAAACATTTACAGATAAGCTCCATGATATTTGCAATTGGCTTGTCACAATGTTACAAAAATGAAAAGACATAATTCAATACAGAAATTTCAACATTTACATAAAGTTAATATTTTTGTTATAAACTCAATTGTAGGTATAACATTTCAAAATAAATAGCTACTAGCCATTAGTAGGTTAGGAAAATATTATACATGGAGAAGGTAATAGTATATTTGAGATTGGAGAGTATAGTACAATAGATATTAGACAGAAAATTAGTTTTTAGTAGGGGAGGGATTGTTTTGGGTGGGATGAGGTAATAGTAGAGGTAGTTGGATGAGTCAATGCAAGGTGGAATGAGGGGGGTTAAGTTGGTGCGTGGCAAGGCCATTCTCATTTGGAAGAAAGATGAGAGAGTAGCTGAGATTTAAAATTTGTATGGTTAGATAGGTTGCATAGGTGTGTGGGGAGAGAGTTCCACTATTAAGCTAAGGAGTGGGACAGCAGTAGATGGCCAGGAGGTCATGCAGGTTTGTGGACCTGAAGGAGATTTTGGTTGTTGGATCTGAGTAAGCGGTTGGGAATGTAAGGTTTTAAGGAAGTAGCAAGAGCTGGGCAGTTGGCAGGTTTAAAGATAAACTTGTGGGCAATGGTGAGTTGTACATAACTGAGGTAGTTGGGTAGTTCAAGCCAGTTAAGGGTGAGGAGGGAGTGGCAGTCGTGGGATGAGTTTTTTGAATTGGTTGCAAATTTGGAGATCTTGTGGTAGCAGGATTCAAATCTGGACTGAAGGCCAAGATGGAGATTGGTGAAAAGAGGGGCACCATACATAAGGGAGTGGAGTAGGAAGGTGGATGCAAGAGTTTGATGGGTAGAGGGGCTTAGGAAGTGGTTGTGCCTGTAGAGGAGACCTAACTTTTGGTGGATTTTCTTGATTGCAGAGGGGATGTGGGTGTCATATTTTAGTTCTTCATCAATAATGATGCCAAAAAGCTTAGTGTTGGGAACAATTTCAAGGATGGTGTTGTTTTGACTCTGTATGGTGAATGTGGATTTGTCAATGGCGTTTTTGGTAGGGGAAAAAACATTAGTTTGGTTTTATTTGTATTTAGTGCCAGATTGTTAGATTGCATCCAGGTTTCTATTTTGGAGAAGGCTAGTTGGGTTTTTGCTAGAAGCTCGGAGTGGGAGAAGGCTGAGCAAATGATTGTTGAGTGATCTACATATTGGATGATAGATGAGTCTGGGATGGATTGGTGAAAGCTGTTAATGAATAGGTTAAAGAGAAGAGGGTCAAGAACAGAACCTTGTGGGACACCTGTGGGTGTGGGAAGGAAGGGGGAGGTTGAAGTTTTCCATTGGACAGCTTGTTTGTGGTTGAACAAGTCGCTGGAAAGCCATGTGATGGTGGCGGGATAGAGGTGCAAGGTGGAGAGTTGGGATATAAGTAGGGTATGTAAGATGGTGTCAAAGGCCTTTGACAGATCTAGGAATAGTGTGGATATGAAATTGCCTGTGTAGCGTTCGAGGTTTATAGTTTCAAGAAAGGAAAGAAGGGCATTCATGGTGCTGTGGCCAGGGTGGAAGCCATGATGGGTAGGGGAGAGGAGATTGTTTAGTGTTAGGTGTGCCATGAGTTGTGCTTGTATTGTTTTCTTTAGTATTTTAGAAAGAGGAGAAAGGATGGCAATAGGTCTGAAGTTGGTGGTATCAGTATTTGTGCCACCTTTGTGGAGGGGGATGATGTAAGCATGGCGCCAGATAGAAGGGACATATGATTCTTGTATGGATCTATTTATAAGAATAGAGATGGGATAGGCAATGCTGTCTGCAGATTGTTTGAGGAAGGTGGGTGGAAGGTTGTTGGGTGCATTGTGATAGGGTTTGAATTTGAGGAGAAGTCTTTTTATAGTGCTTGTGGGGATGGGCTTGAGGCAGAAGGATGTGGAGGAAGGTTGATGATTGGGGTGGTGGTTGGGGCAGGAGGTAGTGGTGGTGGAGGAGGGGGGTGGGAAGGAGGCTGATAGTTTAGCTATGCAGTCTATGAAGAATGAATTTAATTGGCTGGCTGTTTCAAGGTTGGAGAGGTTGGGGTCTGGGCAGGGGTTTTCTTTGTTGCCAGGATGCAGCATGGATGAGATGAAGTCCCAGAATGTTTTGCGAATTGTTGAGTGCAAGGACTGAGGTTAGGAGTAGTGGGTTTTGTGGTCTTTAATTATTATTTTTTTTTGTGAAGTTTCGTAGTTGCTTATACTCTAGGAGGGTGTTAGGGTTTTTATGTTTTTGTTATTGTTTCCATTTTTTGTCCCTTTGGTGCAAGGCTAGTTTAGTATCTTTTGATAACTATGGGCAGGGATTGGTTTTGATGCGTTTGGACTGGGGAGGGGGCTTGCTGATTGAGAAGGGTTATGAATGAGTGGTTAAAGTAGGAAACAGCATCATCTAGAGGAAGTATTTTTACAGGGGACCAGTCAGTATGCTTTAAGCATTTGGAGAAAGTTAGAGGGTTGAAAGAGGAGAGGTTGCGGGTTTGGATATAGTGGTGTTGTTTATGCAGTGGAAATGGGAGACGGTCAGTGAAGGTTGGTAGGTGATCGCTGAGAAGATCAGGTAATGTTCCGGCTTTGGTGATAAGGTTTGGGTGACTTGTTAGGATTCAGTCAATGATGGTACCAGAGGTACCATCTTTATTTGGTCTGGTTGGAGATTGTATTAGTTGGAAAAAGTTGTAAAGGTTGATTGTGTAGGATGGGCCTTCAGAGTTAATAGTATTCCAGTTGATGTTGGTATCACTGAGTATATAGGTTTCATTTTTTTTATATTGGAGGAGAACCAGGACAGGATGTTTTCAAGAGTTTTGATATTATCACCAGGGGGCACATAGAGGGCAGCGATACATATGGACTTGTGGTTGCTTACGTTTAGTAAACCTATTATAATTTCAGCATTGGCAAAGGTTGGTATTTTATTGGAGTAGGGAGGTATGGTATGCGAGGTGGGGTAGATTATTGCTATTCCACCTCCTTTTTTGTGGGCTCTGTCCTTGCGAATGATTTGGAAACCTGGTGGTAGGATTTCACTATCTTTTATATAGGTTTTCAGCCAGGTTTCAGAAACAGTGGTAATGTCAGGGTGGTTATGGGAGAGCCAGGCATGGAGGTTAGGGATTTTGTTTTTTAGGCTTTGTGCATTGTGTTGCAAGGCAAATGGACTTTGAGTTTGTGGGTTGAGTGGAGGGTTAGGTGAGATTGATGTTAGAGAGATAGGTCCGGGGTTGGGGTGGATGTCACCAGCTAGTAAGAGAGAGATGTGGTAGAGTAGAACAGTGAGGCAGTGTGTTGGGCAAGGGTAGCTTGGGTTGTGTGACAGTAGTGATTTTCTGGTACCACATTTAAGAGGGGAGTACAGGATGGGTTGGGTTTGGAGCAGTTTTGGTTTGAAGAAATAGATTGGGTTAGAGGTAAAGAGTTCATGTGAGATGGTTGAGTAGGATGAAAAGTGAGGTTGATGGTAAAATGTAGTGGAGTGTGTGTGAGAGTTATGACAAGGGTTGGGAAAAAGTGTGAGATAGGTAAAAGAAGAGAGAGAGATTAGTAGGGCAAATGGGGTTATAGAGAGAGATGTTATGTAGAGCATTGTAGGAGGGGTGGATGTTTGGGGTGATGTAGATCTACAGGTGGGTGGGGTTTGGCTTAGGTGTGTTGTGATTGGAGAGGTGTTGGGTGGGGAGGAGTCAGGGGATGTAAAAAGTACAGGTAGAGGGGGCAGGGTGGGATTTGGGCAGGGTAGGGGAGCAGAGTGAGCCCGAAGGGCAAACCGAGTGGGTTACACCTTCTGGGAGGAGCAGCAGTCCCCAAACAGAAAACAATCAGTGAGAAGGTTAGCAACTACAGAAATAGGGCAGCCTATCATTTTGGTTTGAATGTTACCTTTCTATTTGTTTTTATTATTTATGCACCAATGGGGAGCTGCAGTTCACTGAGAAGTAGGAAAAATGTAGTTATGCCAGGGGTTTTAGAAAGGGACATGCAGTAAGTTCACACTACTGAGGGATGCCCGTGGGACAGACAGAAACAGAATGTAGTCAGGCAGAGGTTTTTAGTATTTAAAGATGGAGCTGCAGCTCAGGGAAGGAATAAGTGAACTCTCAAGAGGAAGAGGGAGGTAACAGACAGGACTGACAGGGCTGGGAAGCTTACAATAAGATTATGTTTGGAGACCGAGAGAAGGGGGGCCAAGAGCCAGGGCTTGGAGAAAGCTGTGAGAAAACATATTTGACAGGGCTAGGAAACTTACACTAGAATGATGTTAGGAGAACAAGAAAAGGGGAGGAGGCTATGAACCAGGACTTGGAGAAAGCTGTGAGAAGAGAAAAACAATCAACCAACTAGCCCAGGTCAGTACCTAAAGGAGTCTGTTTATCTGTGTGAATTCAAAAGCAGATTTAATAGAGCATCAGGGAAGAAGAATATAAAATAAATGTAAAGCTTTGGAAAACTGTATATATTTATTACAATAAACGGGAGAATAAGATATAAGAATATAAAAGAAATGTGATATACACGATAAATAAAATATAAGAATATAAAATAAATGCAAAGCTTTGGAAAAATGTATATATTTGTTACAGTAAATGGGAGGAAAGGGGGGTCCAGTAGTGTGCACAGCAGAAGAATCAGTAGGAGTATCACAGAAAAAAGATTATAATAGACCTACACTGCTCACAGTCTGTTGATAAAAGTAGAACTTGCAGTGGCTTTTACTGCTTTGTATATATTTTCATGACTGCCCTTGGCTGACCCATGTGTCTCAGGAGTGGTCCCTTCCCTCTGATTGGGGGCCACATACATGTCAGCTATTGTCCTGCGACTGCACTCAGCATGTCCCATACTGACAGCAGCCCTCATTCATACTCACTGTGCTGACAGCCTGTGGTACTGTACACATCTTATGCCTATCACTTTCTACTCTATATATGGTCATTCCTTGAACTATGAACAGGGCTCATTGTTTCTCTGTAACATATCTGTGCTTATAGGCCATAGTGTGGCCCCTATTCGACATTCACCTGTCATGTCCTTGTCCTTGTGTTGTGTTCCCTGTCATGGTGAACTCTACCAGTTGGCCATTAGCCTGACATGTCTTTGCACTTCACGGTCTTTCAGTGAAGCCCCCAAGCTGATCAATAACCTACAATGTCACCTCCCTAATCTACTACTCCTTATCTTATCCCAGTTGCTGTCATGTAGTGTGGATGTATAGTTCAGTGAAAGAAGTACATTACTAGGTTTCTTATCTTCTTTTATTATGCCTCTATCTCAATGCAAATTCTTCACCATTAAATTTCATGTGACAATATGAGGTGTTGCCAGCTATGGCAGGAGAAGTAGGGCAGTGGATGTGTAACATATCTCAGTATAGCTAGCTGGAGTTTTATAAAGAATTATAAGTCATTTGCATATCAAATTGAGTTGTACAGATACTTGTAGTGAAAATATATTTGTAAAGCTGCTTGTGTTAAAAATGTGCCAGCAGTGTGTCCTGCTGGACTGGAGAGGAAAGAAATATACATGTATGTCAGACTGCACTATTGTAACTGATTAAATGTATATATTGTAACAAAGGGTACTAGAAGAAAAGAGGTTAAGCTCAGCTCCAGCTAACATTTAGAAAAATATCCTGAAATTAAATTACTTAATTTAGGACATAAAGATTCTATCTTACAGTTCTGGCTGCGGCCAAAGACAAAATGACTGTAAAAACAAGGACTAGGAATCCTGCTGTATTGTCCTTAGCAGTGAACTAATTGCTACCCTGGAAGGGTGGAAGTGTTGAAATGATTTTATGGTTTCCCAATGCTATAACACATCTTAACAAAGTTCTATCTGTGTGTGTGGTAACACATACTGTATGTGCGAGATTCTGGTTTGGTTTCTAGTGAAGGGAAGTAGTATGGGAACCAGAAGTCAAATGATCAGATATATGTGATGTCATTCTGTAATCTTGCTCTGAAATGATGTTTTAATACTAGATGAGACAGAAGTCTCAGAGCAGTCTGTTTTTGGAACCTGACAAAGAAGGACTCTTCAACTATTTGATCTTGCCTTGTAAGTAACCAGAAAACAGTAATTCATTAGATCACTCAGGAAAATATAGTGAATAGTTAAGTACTGTTTTTCTGTACCTGTGTGAATCTATTCACCTCTATTATTTTTAATATTTCCTCTGAATGAAACTCTGGTGTTTATTCTAAATAGATATTTAGTATTTTCATGTTCTTTTATTATTTATTATTAAATATATTTAAACTTTTCATTGGGGCTGATCTTTTAGAGAATATTTTAACCTTTAAGAGTACTTACATTTATTTGGTGCTGTTTGATAAACATTACCATTTATATTAATATTAATTTCAGTCAGTATAACTGGGTATCATTGTAAGAGCCTTAGAGTAGCTGGCTCTGGAGTGTCCTGGTAGTAGTATCTACCTTATAGTCTGGGTAGAGGTGCATAGCTAGTAAATCTGTACCAGCTTTTCCCAGGTGTGTGTGTGTGTGTGTGTGTGTGTGTGTGTGTGTGTGTGTGTGTGTGTGTGTGTGTGTGTGTGTGTGTGTGTGTGTGTGTGTGTGTGTGTGTGTGTGTGTGTGTGTGTGTGTGTGTGTGAGTGTGTGTTTCATAGGTCTCAACCGCTTAAGAGGCCAGTGTGGAACACAGACCCTAACGATGTGTGACAAATGGTCAAAACGTGGAACACCCAATTTTTGCACTGTGCAAAATGTACCAGTGGAGTGAACTTCACTACCTAACCTTTTCACACCTAGTGATAACTTATAACTGCATCTCCAATCTAGAAAGGTGCCCAATTTTAAGAAATATCCTCCATCACTACTTGGTAACTTAATCTAACAACAGAGACCTATGTCAGGCTACTATCTGTGGACAGAGTTAGCAGGCACTAAAGTCAGTGTAAGTTACAGTAATGGGGGGAGCAGGAGTATTATGGTGCAGAAATTCTTAATAAAATTCAAACACAATAAAATTCAGAGACACAACTATACAGTATGTATCCCTAAAAGTGCAGCAGCATTAATGACAAACTACAATCCCATCTGTAAGGGAACCCAATCAAAATAATAATGCAGTTTTGTTCATGTAGGATACTGGGATATAAACTGATGGGAGGGTCCTTCATTCATACCTAAACAGAAATAAAGACCTTAAACAATTTAAATCCAGCTTGTCACAATATTTTCTGAAGGCTGCATTTATGAAAATATTAAACTAAGACAATAACTAAGATGATTAGTTTTTTCTGCAGTTTTGAAATGCAGAGCATGTCCAGAGCACTGACAGGCTGTGTGGTTAGCTGGTAGATTGGAAAGTAATGACCCATGGGGGCAGGAATAATTGTAGCTCATTTTTTTTCTCTTCCCAGTCTAGGCTATAGTCACTTCCTACCAATGCAGCCTGTCCAGTAGAGTACTCGATGCAATACCCATTAACATACTCTAAGGTGACAAATTAGGAAGACCATCTAGATAGCACCAGAACTGCACATTTATCAAGTTACTGCAAAAGAAGTATTCTAAAACTTCACTTGTTTTAGTTTAGCTTAGCTGTAACAAAAAACAGACTGCAGCAAGGTCACTTCCAAGTTGTTTTGTCTTGGAATAATTTCTGGTACAAAGCAAGCTTCAAATGTAGCTGGGCATATCACACAAGGGTGTAAAAGAGTGGGAAAGGTTAGATAAAAGACATTACAGTTAGGGAGCATAAGACATTCAGATGTGTGAAAATAAAAATGTACCTAAAGAAAGCAGGATATTCAGATACCTGACAAATACACCTCAGGAAACAAAAAAAACACTAATATGCAACATTCAAACAAGTTACGTATTTTAAAAAAAGCAAAGAAAATGTTTGCAGGCAAAATAAGCTGCAAATCCAGATAAACAGATTCTCACAGCAATAAGTCATCATAAGGTGCTATATAACAGAGTCAGCTCTCTTGGCTATTTTCTGAAATTGTTTACAGTAATAACATACTGCTTATATAAGGATTATGTGCCTTCTCTGGGAGGGAGGAGGGAGTTATAACTGTTTCAGTCAACAGAAGCCAGAAGGCTTGCAGCAGACAATGTATCCGAGGCTGAGCAGATATTCATAGTTGCTACATACGTTTCCCATATTTCCATTTTTGCACAAGTGGGGTAGAGGGAAACCCTGAGGAATATCAAAAGGGCTCCAATACTGCAGTATGATGACCTTGTATGTGTGCAACAATGTTTTCTGAAACTGAAACTAAAGTGAAGGTGTGCCTTAAATCCCTGACTATTATGCTGTGCTTGTTTACATAGGAAGGGCAGCAGAGCTATGCATTGGTTTGTATACCTCAATGCCGATTGGCAGTAATTGCGGTACACAAACTAATCAGAATCTGTATAGCAGAGCCACAGCTGTTCAATGCAGAACAGTGGAACAGTGGCTTTGCTCATCATTAAATGCAGAGCATTCCGCATAATCTGTAGCACTTGGATGCTCAGGTGTGTATGTGTATGTGAAAAATCAAACCTCACAGAGTGTGTGTGTCCGCTACTTGGAGCAGGGGCACAGAGCACTGGTTTCACAGAGAGAGTGGTGGAGGACCTGGCCTTGGACACACGGCTGAGGACTCAACTCTATAGCTATGCCAGTGGGGCACAGAGAGGGATACAGGGGAACCCAGACCCCAGAATGAGTGTGATCCCTGTGTGCTCTTAAGGAAAATTGTGTTTGGTGCAGAGAGCTGCATCAGGAAATACTATGTGTACCTATCTTTGCTCCAAGTGAACGTCCCTCACCAGTGTCAGTGGTGAAGATTCAGGCTCCTTGATTACTGGCCCAGAGGAGGGTCGTCACATTCCTATTCCTGATTTGTGGTTTCCTGCAATATGGCACCTACACATTATATTGTTGGGCCATATAGCATGATAATTATACTAATGCAGTAACTTAGTGCGACCATCTCTGAATTGATGCCATAATGCCTTGTAGTATCAAATCCAGGCAGTGCTTCATTCTCACCCCTGCTCATCCCAAGGCTTATGCACAGGCACAGAGGTACCCACAGCAGAGAAAGTCAGTGCTAAAGATACAGTCACCAGAAAAAGAGGCTACCTGGTTAAGATAGTAAAGAGGATCAGTGATCAAGTGATGATGGAGTACAATAAGAAGTTCAAACCACTTCTGGAAGAAGGGTTAACTAATGACAAGCATCAGCACTCTGAAACAAGTAGTAAATGTGGTTTGGATATAGATAGGAATCCATTTGAGAAAGGTTTTTTATTACTTTTCAGTTCAGGTTCCCATGATGTTAAAAATATTCCAAGGAACAACTGGAACATTTATGAACTAATGACAGTATTTTTGAACTGTTGGGTTCTAAACCATATACAGTTTATAAAACAGCCCACAGTATTAAGAAAATCTTGGAAAATGGACAAAATTGGACTGAGGGCTTGTGGTCAAATAATATGGGAACTCAGAAATGTGAGTGTGACCTGTTGACAATATGTTTGTATACTAGAGGTTAACAGCCTTTGTTTAATGAATGATGGGTGTTCTAACATTACCTTCCAGAGTGGCAACTGTGGTTCAGGAGGCTTTGTTTATTTAGCTAAATGTGATTCATGCCCGGCCTTTTATGTAGGGAAAACTGAGAGGATCCTCTGGAAGAGAACTAATGAACATTATTATGATATGTTGAATGCTAATTCAAACAATGACCATTTTAAACACTCCTTGGTTTGGCCTTCTTTTAAGAGATTCAGGTTTAGGATTTTGGACTACATTTCCCATGATCCCAGGGAGTGCTTGTGAAGCTAAGTTAGAATATTGAGAGTTTGTGTGGCAATTAAGATAACAGGCAAATAGGAAACTAGGATTGAATGATGTCTTATCTATTGTACAGGTGTTGAAATTAAGGACAGCTAAACTTTAAAAGCTTGGGGTTTTAAACAGTGGGTTTTATGTCAGTTTTTGTGTATATTTTGTAATCTTTTTATTATTATTATTTTGCCATTTGTTAATATTTTAAAGCTTGATGGAATGTACTTTTGGAATGATAACTTTTTTATGACATGATTTGAATGACTGGCTTAATTATGTAAGTTATTTATGGTGATTGATGTAATTTCCTCATTTGTTCTGATGAAGTCCTTTGGTAATTGTAAAGATGAAAGCCCTTAACAGATTTTACATTTGGTCTTGGTTGTTTGGAAGAAGTTTATTAAACTTTTTAGATCACATTGACTGCAGTGTTTTGGCTTTGTACCTCTTTTGATTTCAGTATCTTGCCTTTGTGCTGTGTGCTCTGTCATGGTAAACCCCGCCCACCTTACATTAGCCTGTCCTGCCCTACTGCAATGTTACCTCCCCAATCTATTGCTTCTTACCCTATCCCATTTGCTGTCATACAATATAAGTGCACAGTTCAGTGAAGAGGTACATTAGTAGGTTGATTATCTTCTTTCATTATACCTATATCTCAATGTAAAGTCTTCTTCATTAAATTACTATTCCTGACTTGCTCATCTTAGTGTGGTTTCCTTCAATATGGCAACTACACACTATATTGTTAGGCCATATGACATAATAATTATACTAATGCGGTAACTTAGTGCGACTGTCTCTGAATTGCTGCCATAATGCCTTGTGCTATTAAGTCCAGTCAGTGTTTCATGCTCACCCCTGCTCATCTCCAGGCTTATGCACTGACACTGGGATATCCACAGCACAAGCAGTCATTACTAGGGATACAATAGTCACCAGCACACCATTGTTATTCAGTTGTACATATCATATGAGGTTGATAACATGCAGCTGTGTGCACTGCACTACCATTGCATTCCTTGTTAAGATCTGTACAAAGGACATAGCCACTTCAGGTATTGCGTTTAGCAGGCTTTCTGCCTGCTGCAGTCAACAATATCTGCTGCCTACAGACAATCATGATCACCTTCTGGCTCATTAAAATAGGCAACTATCTAAGGTCGATGCCTAGCACCAGATTACCAGTATGGAGAGCAAGGCCATTGGCATCATCTGCTCTGGCAAAAAGTGCAAGTATTATTATAGTAACATAATGAGTCACCATCCTGGTCTGTTCCACCAGGAAGAACTAGAGGTGAGGGAGTGTGTGCAAGCATTTTACATTACAGAGGGAGTCTGTTAGTAGACTAACGGCAGTTTCAGCTTCTGCTGCTTCAGGGAAAATGTTTCAAGCGCTTTCACTAACAGTGAAAAATGCCCTTTTCTCCACTGTTTGTGATCTCAGAGTAGGTATACTTAAGTTTGGGGTTTCCTCCCACATCAGAGGGATGCAAGAGGAGTTTGCTCTCTGAAAAAAAATTACTTCTTGTTTTACCAAAAGTGCTTCTGATGAAACATTTTCAATATTTTTGCTGTCACTAAGAAAGATGCTGCTAGAGCAATATGATTCCTATACAAATGTTATCAGTTTTGTTATTTATGCATATTTTCTGTTAGTTTCCCTACTTTCTGTTGACAGATCATATTGTTCTGAATAGTCTTTACTTTTCTTTACACTAACCAAGCAGAAGAATTTCAACAGAAAGACCTATCTAAAGAGGTCTGAAAGGCTGTCCAAGTAGTACTGTATGTATACTACGTCCATGTCTCTCTTGTGCAATGTTAATTCTGTTTGGCATAGTTAATGTATACTAATATGTTGTGTTTGTTCTCTTTCTGTTTTTGTCCCCTCCTTCTACATATTCAGCCGTGGTGCAGGATTTGGAACAACAGTGGCCACCTCCGTCTGTTCCAGCCAATGGGCTTGGGACTTGGTCACCAGTAGTTATTAGGCCTGCCTCTCAGTAGAAAAACAAAGGTCACCTTGCAGAAGTGACCTGGATGGCTTGATGGTGGCATCTGTGGCCACCTTTCTGGAGGGGGCAAAGACTCTTCTACTAACAGTAGCCCAGGAGGGTCCCCACCTGGGTCATCAAGCACCAGATCCAGTGGCTGGTTATATCTGAAATCTGCCAGCAGCTGGACATCTGCATTGGGACGATGAAGTGCATGTCAGGGTTGTCAAAAAGTCAAATAAATAGATGACCCTCACCAAAAGGCCTTCAGGGGCAGAGTCTGTTCAAGACATCAGTGCTAGAAGTGAAGACTCCCCTTAGCTTGTCAGGTGGGTCCTCTGAACAATGCCCTATCCACACTCAAGGTTTTCCCCTATTTTATATATCAATCCCTATACCCTGTTTGCAGTTCAGTCCTCCATATCACCAATTGTCTGCCCTTTTTCTGCCTTCTTCCCCTCCCATTCTTATCCCCACCTTTTATGTCCACACCCTGCCTGCTCTGTCTTCATTTTATGTTTGTTTGCCTGCCACTTGTTACATTTCATTACTGCCTCTTTTCTTCCCACAGAAGCTTTTTTTAACAATCCCCATCTTCTTCCCGGGGATTCACTAAACTCCATGCAGGAATAGTGCTATTCCTGCATGGAGTGAACCATGTCCATTTCCATTTAGCTTTAACAGCATTGCACCTTGCATATGCATGAAGGCATGCTACTGCTAAGGCTAAGTAGACATGAACACTACTGAGTGCAGGGGGGTGTGTTTAAGTAGTGCACACACATCTAACATGCCCCCTGTACTCAGAAGGTGCGGCACTTTTTAAATGCATTTCAGCGTCCGTGAACACTGAAATCAAATATGATAGCAAAAAGTTTCCACAGACACTGAAATAAACAGGAGATCCTGAAAGAAATGCAGGGAGTGTGTGACAGGTACTGTCACATACCCCCTGCATTGTCAAAGTGCTGTATGGCACTTTGCATGTGCTTTCAGTGTCCATGGACACTGAAAGCAGCAATTCCAATAGGAAGCAATACAGGGGGTGTATGACAGGTACTGTCACACACCCCCTGTATTGTGAAAGAGCCATATGGTCATACTCCTCAACTGTACAGGTTTTCGCAGAATGCCCAGATGGCTGCCTCACATACCTGTCAACCTCCTAGAGCAAGAAATCTGTACAAAGCCATAAATAATGGGAGGACAAATGCCAAAAAATAGGGACGCTTTTTAAATGTTGCTCTTACAAACTTGGAAAGTTGATAGAATAACAGGTTATGCATTAGCACAGATTTTCTGAAGGGTATGAAGTCTGAAACTCAAATGTCTGTCATTATGTTCTGACTTAAACCCTGAGTGATTTGTCAGTAATTTGCTAGAAAACCACAGTCATATGAGAAATGGACCAAAAATATGAGGTAGTAAGCTGGACATGCTACAACAATCTGTACAGTTGAGAGGTATGCTGCCTCATGTTTTTGGCGTGTTCCTCCAAATATCTGTCCCTACCTGGTAAATAGCAGAGGACTGGAGTCATTAAATAATGAGAAACATTTGAGTTTAAGACTCCACATCAAGTCAGAAAAGTCATGCTAATGCAAAACCTATCATGATATCAACTTTCTAAGTTCATAAGAGCAATATTTAAAATCTGACCCTATGTGTCCCCTTACAATTGCCCTTCCTGTGACTGACAAGGAGTATTGACATATGTAAATAAAGTGGTTTTATTAATATCCCTTTTTTCCATTCTAGGGTATGTTTAAGTGTAGCTGAGTGTGTTTGCGTGTTAGAGTCCCCTGCTCAGCATTGCTTAAGCATACCATAGTAGATAAATAAAAATATACAGTTACAGTTACAATCTCAATGATGAGATAGTGTAGTGGTTAGAGTCCCGGCTTTACATGTAAGCATTTGTGGTTCAAGTACCAAGACAGGCACTATATTTTTATATGGGAAAGCGTTATTAAAATGATATTTTTTGTTTTAAATTATGTAGTAATTGATATTTGTTAACCAGGATAGTGTAGCTGGTTCAAAATGTAAGTGTGAGTGCATATAACATGTGAAATCACCGATGTATACACAAGTGTCCCGTACAGTATAGTTACACCCTAAGGTAATGTAATGAAAGTGCATAGAGGGACGACAGGTATGGTAAATCATATACACTTAATAATATGTCAGCAATGATAAATGAAGTCATAATTCTGATATTTTATTAAAATGAAAAGTGAGCAATGGTTAGCAATGGTCAGCTTTGCTTAGCTGGTTTAAGCATTGATTAGATGTACATTCTAAGCAGCAGTTAACCCAGCTAAGTGGATTTGCACCCTGTTAACCAGGGCTCAGCATTTACCCCTTTAAGCAGTGTTCAACTTATCTTAGTGGATTTGCGCACTGCTTAGCTGAGCTTAGCATTTTCAAAATGGTCCAATGACAGCAAAGGGTGGGAATATGGCCTTATTTAAACTGCACAGGTGGGAATACAGCCATAACCTTTTGTAGTCTGATCTCTGCAGGAACCATGTCAGGTGTTGGAGAGGCCTCTCACTTTCAGGTGCAGCACTGGGGCATTTTGGAGTCCAGGTTCATGGCTGGGCTCCTCGTATCAAACCATGATGACAGACTGCTGCAGGGCCAGTACTAGGCTCACAGTATAAAGTCGAGGCCGGGGACCATCTGGCATGTGACTTCACCAGTGCCACTGGTATCCCCTGAACTGGTGAGGAGGTATGGCATCACTATACCAACCTAAAGCAGAGGAAGTGGGGGTTCTTGGACCAATGGATCCAAGATGCTCGGGACAACCATGCTCCAACAGTTTGTAAGTATCACAGATATAGGTGTACCAGATTCTAGCCTATGTGATAGACAGGTATGCATAATGTTGTTTCTCACCTCTACGACTGCAGTGGAGAGGGCTAGTAACATTGAGGCCCATGCAGACAGACTGACACAAATGCATCAACAGGCTGGTGTGTACAGATCTAACTTGCAGTATATAGTGGCATAAAGTAGAAGGAGTACATTGTTTACTGCCAACAGGAATAGTGTGTACTGTGTCTAATGAATAAATGTTTGTCACACTAATATTGATCCACAGGATATCCATTAATAAAAGTGTCATTTCACTATAATAAAGATGTATTACACAAACTATTGTGTTTACTCTGGTATGTTGTTGTAGAAATAGAATTTGTACAAGTTCATCACAGCAAATATGGAGTTGACAGTATGAAGTAACTGAGGCTGGTCTGAGAACCAGCTAGTATGCAAAACAGTAGAATGTGGAGCTGTAAACCAAGATATAAAGGAAATATGAAATATTGTATGCACTAAGTTCTGAACCCTGAATAGTAATGTCTACAGTATTATAGTGTGTCCCCTGCAGCATTGCATTCTTGCGTTAACCTTTGCTTCTCAGATTGTATAATTTCAAAGGATTAATACAAAGTGCAATAACTATCTGCCATGCATGAATGTCAGGATTACAAGGTCAGACTGTCTAACCCAGAGAGTATTAGGTAGAAATCAGTCAAGCAAAAGACATCAGTTTCCTAGTAGCTCAGTGTGATGGACAATAGCCTTGTTGTTCATTTTAGCATACCCAGACATGGTTCAAATCCAAGGAGTGGTACTGAGATGTGTGCAAATATACGCTAAAGAAATCCTGAATATTTGTAGAAACAGTCAGAAAGTGTTAACAGATATTTTCTCCACAGGTCTTACAAGTACAGAAATGTGTGTAGTAGTTGTGTGAAGTGTATAATAATACACAGTGTACAACCGTCCCACCGTCCAAACCCATATGCCTGCAAATGACAGCAGGATAGGTTATACATCATGCACTCTCCCTGATATATGTCCATCAGGTGTGATGCTGTCACAGCTAATGGTCACTGCTGCCAATAACCTTGGACACAGATAGGAATCCAGGAAAGGATGCCAGAGCAGACTCACACAACATCAGTGCAGGGTACCCCTTCTCGGTCAATTATGTAACCCTGACATGTACAAGCACCCTCCAGTAATGTAGCCATTGTCCTCCCAGTCTGCCCCACACCATTACAGGGTGACAGTCTAATGGATATATATGTCGTACAGAAGATATGGGCTATAAGTAGATGTAAAGTGAGGGCAGACCTGTAGAGTATTGAATAGTACTGTTGTGAAAAATGGAAGCTTATACAGTTGTTAATAGACTTTCTTCTCTCCACCCACCCCTCATCTGCATCAATAATTATTATTCATATACTACGGGTATGTTGTTTACAAAACCTATTGTTGGGACATGTGTTTTATTATTGTTTATTATTGTTCATATATTTAATTGGTTGCATATTAATATACCTTGTTCAAATACTATTATTGGTGGCCTGTTGCTGTCAATGTAACTTGCATGCTGTTAAAATGCTTACTGTTGTTCCATTTATGCATGTGTTCTGTTTGCTATGCAGCTGTTCCAAATATGTTGGTTTGGGTTAATTGGAACACCCATGCATGCTGTTATAACTCATTTTGAAATGTTTTGTTCATGACTAGCCAGTATGTGTTGGATAACCTCAACACCATAGCACATTTGGGAAGGCAGATCCCGGCAGATCCGCCTGTCTCGCCCCAAGTAGCCATGACACCGGGCCTCAGCACATCTGGGACCCAACCTGGAACTTTTCATCTGCTGGTACTGCACCACCTTCAGGTGGAACTGCCTCAGGGAATGGGGCCCATCCCCGCCAGGCATGGAGAGAAGCCTGTCACTTGCCGCAAGTTCTGGGGTATGGTGTGCAGTGTCATCTGCTACAAGTTGGATGGACATCTGCACCAGATGGAGGGCCACCTGGTACCCCTGAAGGGGCAGACTTCCTCTGTTGCCTAGTCCCCAACACAGTCAACTTCGGGGTCATGAAGGTGAAGTGGTGACTGCCCATGGGTGGGGACCTCAGTCCCACTGTTTCCATTAGGGGGCTCATGGGCCTCTGATTCCCAACCACCCTCCCCATTCAAGATGTTTACCCCCCCTCATGTGTCATATACCACCCATGTCTGCTGTCTGTGTCTTGTCTATCTGCAAATATAACCTATACTTCCCAACCTACCTCCCCAAACATACATATAGCCCTTCCCCAACATCCAACTCTCACCTTAATAAAAAAAGGGCATCTGTCCCACAAAAAAATCATTGCCCCATACATAGGTCTACATTTTGCCCCCATGTCCAGTGACATAAATCAATCAATACTGAAATTAATCTACAAATGTATGTTGACAACACGCCTCTCTGTGGGTATGAGGCTGTAAATCCCAAATTTTCAACATCAGTCACAGCTGTTGCTGCAGTAGAAATGTAGAGCTATGGTCCTTTTCTACACCCATCCTGCACATCCCTATGTGGTTTTCCTAATGTTTTACCCCCTGCTTGCCCCATTTCACCACTTTCCTATCACCCTTTTTTCTTTTCTTTATTTAAAATTAGTGCGGGAGTAAGCGCCGCTAAGTGAAGCTAAGAGAACTTAACCGTCTGTTAGCATCGCTTAGCTTCACGCAAAACCATGCAAACCCACTTACAACTGCTTAAAAGTCTTTAATTACTGTCTCCATCAGCCCTTGTTCTGCCCAGCAACAAAATAATCAATGCTGTCAACTCTCAAGCCCAGAATACTGTACACTATAACCACAGCAACGTACCACTACACCATCTGAGCTGTGAGGATTTGTAATTCTTTTACAAACATATCATGCAATATGGTCATTTAACATTAATGAAAAAAGTCAGCACTACCCAAGTCTTGAACCCAGGACCCTGTACACTACAATCACAGCAACATACCCCTACACTATCTGAGATGTAGGAATTTGTAATGCTCTTACAAACTTATCATGCACTACAGCCATTTAACATAAGGGAAAGTTATATATCCATAGTACTCTTATATATACATATATATATATATATATATATATATATATATATATATATATATATATACACACACACACACACACACACACACACACATATATATATATATACACAACCTCTTACTGCAAGACATCTGCAAGAAGCCTGACAAAGTGGTAGATTTCAGGTCTGAAACACAAATGATTGTCATAATTTACTGACGTCAATGCTCACATCATCTCAGTGATTTGTCAGAAACCCACAACTGGTATGGGGAACAGACCAAACATATGAGCCATGAATCTGGACAGTGTATAGACATCTGGACAGTAGAAAGGTATGATCACAGTCATGTAACAGAAGGAAAAAACACTGAGAGCTGCCAACTATTTCACCCAGCACCTTCCAAACTACAGTCAGACCAACACGACACTACCCCAGCTCAGCTTTGGAGAATTACTCATGCATTTGCAAATATATCATGCATTACAGAGATGTAACTGTACTGGAAAGTAGACATCGGTGCGAAATTGTCCACCCACAACCATTTGCACCACTGTTACAGCAACATACCAGTACCCCAACTGAACTCTAGAGTATAATAACTGTTTGAACAAACATATGCTGATTGCCAGTCACACACTACACCAACATATACTGCCCCAAGTCACAGTCTACTGGGAATCCTGAGGTGTTACTGGACATTTCTCAGTCTGCCCCTACAAACATATACACCTGATAGACCACCAGCAACTGTAGCAGCATGCACAGTCAAATAGAAAAGGATCTATGACACTCACATCTGCCACTCTCCTTACTCAGCCCAACAAACATTTACACATTACACTGCTACACAGTCTTGACAGTTTGTTAACAATGGCCAGACATACATAACTCTCAACTGTACAGATTTCCACAGAATGTCCAGGTGTGTGACCATAATTATGGCCACTACCACATACCACGTCCAGGAGTCTGCTAAGTCACTGGGATGATATCAGGAGTGACGTCACTACATCATGATATACCATACCTCTGAACCTGTTACTACAAGATACCTGGACAAGGCCTGACATACTTGGGGGACAGGGGACCGAAAAGAGGGACATATCCCACATAATGTTGTTACAAACTGAAACAGTTGCTGGTGTTACAGGGTTTGTTGTAACATAACATCCCTGAAGGATATGATGTCTGAAACACAAATGGATGTCAGCATTTACTAACTTCACCCCTCACATTATTCCACTGATTTCTCAAAAACAGAAATTGTCTGAGGAACAGACCAAACATAACAGGCAAACCTCTGTGCATTCTGTGGACATCTGAGCAGTTGAGAGGTATGTCAGAGCATATCATTGTCAGATATCAAGTTATGCAGAAAATGCATGTCTACACACGTCCTGTTAATCTAGCAATCTTCTATGTGTATAACAGCAATACTTACCGACAATCTGTAGTCAGTTCTGGAACATTGTCCCCCATTTTGTTGGGCTGTCTCCACATTTCTCGATCTGAGAGGTATTTCTACCTACCTGCTGTGAAGCTCTAGCCCCCACACCTCCATACTGTCCTCCTCACAGGCAAGGAAGAGGGCAAGGCCCACATGAAGGACATAATTATAGCACTGTGTTGCTATGGCATTGGCTAATGGAAAGACATCACAGCTGCTATGGATGCAAGTAGCAAGTGGGAGACACCAATTGGTGCACAGGCCATCACCTGCTCATGAGCAGTACCTACAAAAGGCAAGTTGCTGCCTAAGCAAAACAGGTTTGAACTTGTCTACACAAAGATAGACTGTGACAACACAAACCTAAACATTTGCAGTATTCTGAGGAAACTCCTCAGCACTATAACAGGTATGTCAGTCAATTAAGCATGTAATGGAATGCAGAAGTGGGGATGCAATAATGTGCAATAAGAAGTTAAACACTAGGTTGCAACAAGACTTGCTGGACCCACATGTTGCTGTCCGACACCTATGGCCATTACTACTAGCCCTGTCTGCAGTGACATACATCACAGCTATGGACCCTGAGTCACCACAGCAAAGGTCAGCTCATGTATGACTACTATTGGAGTGTCTAATGTCCAATACTGGCTGTGACACTGCTAGGGCAGCTACCTGGGATGTTGTACCTATTCATATGTCACATGTGAATGCTACTATGATACATATGCTTGTCTTACAAATGTAAGAGACTTATATAAAGTATGTGCCTAGTAAACAACTGGCACAGAAGTGTGTGTTGAACTGTATGTACTGATACCTTATAACTGTCCAGAGTGTTGCAGACTGACCACATGTTTGCCTTATATTTGTAGCCAATGCCTCATAGAGTTGTGTATTGTCTGGAAAATCACTGGCAACACAGTAAAGTCTGAAGTCATAACATAATAGCATACATTTGAATGTCAGATGTCATATCCTGCAGAGTATTCCTGTGAATGCAAAACCGTCTTTGCTAGAAACTAAGTGTGCAACAGCTATATTTATAAAGTGTCACTATCTTCCGGCCTTTGCCCAGTATTGATGTGCAGATGTCTTGCTCTAACAGGAGCTAGGAGTCTTAGCATGAAACTCATGTCATTGCAAGTGTACCTTGTCCTGAAGGATGCTGACATTTGTGCAGTCACTGACACCTGGTTTGTAGTTGTGGAGAGCACACTAACCTTGCCAAGTTATGCATCCCACCATACATTTAGACCCCAAATAGAGAGCTCCAAAGCCGCAGGAGTTGGAGTCTTAAACATTATCATACACATACACATCTCCAGGCTGGCCAAACAGTGTGACGCATGGGAGACATCCCAAGTGCAGTTAACTGTTGACAAAACACCTACTCAAATCATAGCTAGCTACAGACCTCAAACCATGACTCTGGACACCCACTACACCTATTTGGACTTGTTTGAATCTGTTAAGATTCAACCATCTAACCTGCTACTGAGTGACTAACTACCCAACCATAGTGTGCATGACCTATTCTACCTGAGCATGAATGCACAGAGATTCATTGACTTTGTCAATGGAAATACATTGGATCAGCTAGTCAACACACCTATGACAGATGGAAATATCCTATACCTGGTCCTAACCAACATGAGTAGCCACTGTAGCACTCCTACAGTGTCATCCCTCTTGGTAAGATCTGACTACATAGCCATCACTGTTGAGTTCACCATCTCCCCTGCCCCCCCCCCTTCTCAGGGTCAAACAAAATAAACTTTCTGAAAATGACTATACGTCTCCTCAGAGCAGGTAGAAGTAGCTTTACAGCCACTGTCCCATCAGTTGGAACTAGCAGTAATGTCCAAGCCCACACCACAATACTATGTGAGCACCTACATAGCTGTATGGACTCAGCAATACCTGACAGGACAACATTATCTCCATCAAGGTAAGGTAAACCTCTGTGCTGGACAGCAGCAATACACAAATACCATCATAGGTGGGAATAATTGCTGGACAGGGCTAAGTAGGAGCAGGTTCCTCACTGGAAGCAATGTCACCTTGGTTTGAACAAGCAAATAAAGTCATGGGTGAATTACTGTAAGGCAATCTGTGAGTGCAAATTGGACACATCCACCAAGGCCAATCAGTAGGCCTTCCACACATATATCTGCATCCCAGAGGCAACACCCACATCTGCTCTGTAGTGGTGGGAAATGACACCACATACACATACTGCATAGCTATAGCCAACCTGATGCAGACATGTTAAGTGTAAACATCAACCCCCTGTCCTCCATTGGTACACATGGACATGCACAGCACTTGCCCCCCCTCCTCATCATCAGGAAGCAGGTCCATAATGCACTCTCAAAGGCAACACACAGAAGTCTCCATAGGCCTGATACCATCCCTGGCTGCATCCTACATGAATCAGGCATGAGCTCTCAGCTCCATTACACACTGTAGTCAACCAAAGCCTGAGCACCAGTATCATGCCATCTGCACAGAGGACAACCACTGTCATCCCTATACACAAAGTAAGACTAATCCACTGACCCAGCCAATCATATGCACATCAGCCTAACTAGCCTGATTTGCAAGGGTATGGAAGACAATATCAAGGACATTATAAACAGGGACATCAGTAACCTCAAAATGTTTGAGCCCACACAGTGTCATATTGTCAAAGGGAGATCAGGCCTGTTAAAGCTGGTCAACTCCTCTGAAGCAGTCAACAAACAAAAGGATGAGGGGAAGGTGGTGCACACTGCCTACCCTCACCTAGCCCAAATCTCTCACAATAATCCCCAGGCAGACATGATACATAAGCCTACACAGCTAGGCATCAACCAGTATGTCACCAGCTGGGTAGCTAACTGGCTCAATGATAGTACCCACTTGGTCAAAGTAGTGGAAGCCAACTCTAGCAGTAGACCCTTACACAGTGGTCAAACCCAAGGATTAGTCTGGGGGTCTCTACTGTTTTAGATATACGTTTCTGAGGTACAAGACAAAACTAGTGGTCTGTCGCTGACCAGGTTTGCAGATGATTGCAAGCTGGCCACTGCCTTACATTCTCCTACTGATGTGAGAATCCTCCAAGAGGCCCTTACCAAAATCAATAACTGGTGCAAAAAGCACTGCCTCAAACTGAATGCCAGATGATGCATCATTTTCCCTGTTGTGGTAGATGTAATCCACGCTAATTATGACAGCAATAACAATGTACTGAGCATGCAAGCAGGTGTAAGGCGACTTGCGCACCAAGGTTGGTAGCAACCTGACAGTTCCCCAGCATGTGGGCACCATTGTATGGAAGGCTGTCTACATGGCCAACCTCACAAATACAGGTATGTCATCCAGGAACCAGGAGGCTGCAATATCCCTGTACTCCTCCCTTATCAGATGCATTACTGAGTACAATGACTCCTTTGGCATGTACCTTGCTAAGCAAATGCAGCAATTGCAGAGACCACAGAGGTTCCTGACCAGGCAAATCCAGGGTCTGCAACACCTATCCCATACAGATAGTCTGAATGCCCTGTCCCTGTACTCATCTCATACAAACTGATCATAGGTGTCCTGTGTCTGGCATACAAGGACATTTCCAAACCAGCCTTGATGGCATTTCTGCATATCTGTAAGACAAACCCCACTCACGCAATATGTACGCAAGGCCCTCACCTGGTCTGTGAAATGTATAGTACTTGTTGGCAGGATAGTGTAGTGTCCCATACAATACACTGTCTGTGAAATACACTCCCAACCAATGTCTAGCAGAGTATGTGCATAGCCCTCTTGAAGAAGAAGATGGACAACTGCATGGGAAATGGAAAAGATATCCCTGGATCCCACGTGTGTCCCATCTGGACAGGGGAAACAGGTGCTGGCTTTCAATGGACATGGGTGAAAGTCTGAGCTAGGCTTATGAAAGCATCAGGGCCAATAACCTGGTATCATCTTATGAACCTATACACCTAGTACTGTACATGTTTCCTGTATGTATTGCAGACTGTCCTGCAATGTTGTCTGCATAAATCCCTGTGGGCCTGAACTGTGTAGGTACTACAGTGATAGAGTATTCCCTTGTTCCTTCATCAGTTATCACATATAGTTAAACCCTGTCATTGTGTCTGGTCTGTATAGCAGTAAGTCAGCTCTTACAGTACTTGCAGATGCACTTGGTGATACTGTATAGCTCACTCCAATAGCCTTGGTCTCGGTCACACTTACCATTCTGCTAATAGGCCCATCAAACAGTAGGATTTGTCACCCTTTGTTGAGGGCCTTTCAGTAGCTGTTAAAGAGATGGATTGTGGCAGGCAGAACTACCATAAGGTCTGGCCTGAAGGGCCCATAGATGGCAAAGCTATGGCAGACTTCACCAGGAGTGTGTGTGTGTGTGTGTGTGTGTGTGTGTGTGTGTGTGTGTGTGTGTGTGTGTGTGTGTGTGTGTGTGTGTGTGTGTGTGTGTGTGTGTGTCAGCAAACATGATACTCCAGGGTATTAATTTACATATGTTGTCTTCCCCTCACAGGTGAATATGAGGGTTGGTGTCACTCCCCCTCACAACCTGATGTCAGTGTTTTAGTGGACTCCCGATATAATGGTGGTCATAGTGAGTCACATGTGGGGTTGCCGGAGCCTGCATCTGAGCCCTTGGTTGGTATCCCACTTTCATCCACAATGTCCCTGCACACAGACAGTATGACCACACATACTCAGTCCCCAGCAGCCACAGATAATAGACAGTTGGAGGGTAGTGGCATGGAACAGGCTAGTGTGGTGATTATGGCAAGTGTGAGTGTACACCAGCCATAGCCATAGAACAGGCAAGGTCACACACAGCCAGATGGACAGGGGTGCTCTAGGACTGCTGCCCATCTAGCCCTTTTCACAAGTGCCACAGCAGGTGTCACCAAACACATGCTGTGGCAGCAGGTGTCACCACACACATGTTACAGTCCATCATGTTGGCACAGGAGCATACTGACTGCAACACCAGGCAAATGCTCAGGGTCATGAATGCAGCACTTCCTGCCATGCATTATGACCTCCACGGCATTTGTGATGCCATATGTCATTTTGCCGATGTCATGGATAGAGAGTGGGGTGAGACATTGTCACTGCTTGATTGTGCAATGTCTGTGCTTGAGCATGTGGTAGGCGTAGGGCATTGGCCAGGTGGACGTAAGTCAGCAACATGATCAGCTGAGAACCCACATGGCCATGTACATTCACAGTCCTGTAGTGGCAGTACCACAAGCACTACTGAAGGGAGGGTGCTGATCACACCACACCGGAGCAGGCCAGAGGCACGTGGTCCTGGCCAGTCCTGTCAGGGATGCTGATCCAGCAGATAGTAGTCACCATCGGGGAGTAGTACTGCATCTGACCTTGGGCCTGGTGGTGCCAGTGAGACCTATGGCAGAACCAGTTCTTGAATCCCTGCTGGGAGATGATGAACCATACATCCTGCCATGTAAGGTCCACAGCTGTCCAACATAGCCATGTGTTGGGCATCGGGTCTATATTAGAACATCGAAGTTTCACAACTTCAAATGTTCTAACATTGACCCCTATTCAGCGAACGCTGACAACATCAAACATGCAGAACAGCAAATTTTTTCATAGGGAAAAAATTTGCTGTTCTGAAACACATGCACACAACACAAATACAGCAAACAAACAGTAATCCACACACAAACACCTAAAATCTTACAGCTAACCCTACACTAAACTGTACAAACACCACTAACTATCCACTTACCTTAACCCAAATCCTAACCCTAAGGTCTGTCACTATCACACACTCACCTCACCCGCACCCTAACCCTAACTCACCTACACCACCCTAACCCTCACTTCCACAAAATCGCACACATACCTAACCCGCGCCCTAACCCTAACTCACCTAACCCTCCCTAACCCTCACGTACACACAATCGCACACTTACCTGACCCGTACCCTATCCCTAACTCACCTAACCCACCCTAACCCTCATGTCCACACAATTGCACACATACCTAACCCTGCGCCCTAACCCTAACTCACCTAACCTGTGCCCAATCGTACAATTACCTGAACCTGACCTGTAACTTTCCACCACAGCACTGAAAATTGGCAGAAATGGACAACCAAATTCTTTCTCTAGGAAAAACTTAAGTTTTCTGTCGTTGAGCTATTTTCAGCATTCGCTGAATAGGGGTCAATGTTAGAATATTCAAAGTTGTGAAACTTTCATGTTCTAATATAGACCCATTGGGCATCCACATGGCTTGATGGTGTGCAGACAAATACTCAAACATCCCTATCACAGGCTGGTCAGCACCAGATACACACAGCTTCTCTGCATGACCCAGTTGAACACCACCCCTCCAGACACACACACGTGATGTCAGCCATATGGCCCAGCCCAGGCCTCTGACAATCCCACACCACACTCTTTGCATGTGGTGATACTTGTGCCACAACCTTCTTATCCATACCATCGATGCAGGGACATGCTCATATGGGTCTGATACACAGGGTGAATATAGGGCAGTGTAGCAATGTAATGCTTTATAAGGTGTTGCCTGCTGGCAATAGTTATGGGTACACATTGAGATATATGTACCTTGTTAGCCATGATGCACTATTACTGTTAGTACTGCTGACTGACTGTAGTGTCATGTACTGTATTCTGTTTGTGTTCCAGGTGTTTGTGTGTCTGCAAGCAGTGGGCCTGCTGACAGTAGCAATAATGAGTAAGGCGGAGTGGAAACACAGTGACCTTTTCATAGCCAGGGTACAGCTGTGTATGTACATGTTTAACAGGTGTGTTTACATGCAACAGTGTGTAAGGGTCAATTGTGGCAGACAGTGTGGCCTTGCATACATACCCTTGACACAGCCAGCTAGCCTTCATATGTGCCACCTGGGGGTTCTGTAGGACCGCAGGCTCACACATACATAGGAGGTTACTTGAGTACTGGCACTAGGTTCCTCACAAGCTTAGTCATTACTTTAACTGCAACAGATTCAGCTATCAGCACCTGTTGCCATGCCATTCCTGTGCCATCCACTCAACCTTCATCCAGTTGATGAGGGTATGTCTGGTACTGTGTATGACAAGTTTGGGGTATGCATTCCTGACACAGGTCAACCTGTGTTAGTCTAACCTGACAATCACCAGCATGTGTGTCTGCTAACTCATATGCATGTTTGGCCTCTCGTACTGGTAGTGCACATGGAGTCATAGTCCTGTATATGTGGCAGTAGACAAAGGGCTGAGCACAGCCCCTACCTGAACAGTCGTATGAACGACAGCACTAGATACATAACACAAATAACACAAAGGTAATGTAGTGTGGCAATGTCTGTTACTACTATTCAAGTGGGTGACAATTGCAGGGGCTGTTAGGATTGCCAATGGTAGATTCACAGGCCCTTAACATGTTAGAGCCATCTGACATACACACGCACATGTTGCTGCATGGGGACATGCACTGCAACACACATGCACATGGACATGACACTTCTCAGAGTAGATGACCTACCCATCTATTTATGTACAATACACAGTGATATGACCATTGCATGCACCACAGTAGCTTGGTGTTAGAAATTGTAACTGTGCTTGTACAGTGGATGATATCTGTATGGGCTGAAACTAGGTTGGCAATGGGGGAGTTCACAGGGTGGAAGAGGCACACACAATGATATAGCCATCACATTCACACAGTAAAGACAGCCACAGGGGCTGTGCATACAGAAACACATACACAGTTGTCAATAGACTGATAAGTAACCCTACGTATCCACTTGTATGTACTATAGAGCTGTGTAAACATGACATGCTCCACACAGATTATATGCCTGGGACATAACACACAACCTCTTACAATGAGTAATCTTGCAAATGCCTTCATGGATGATGGGATAACCCAGCAGTAATAGCGACTGGTCTCGTCTACTGCTCCTACAAACCTGCACAAGTGACAGAGTGACAGACATTGTATCAACATGATGTGTCAGTCAGGTACGATGTCTGATGCTGGCATATTTGTCACTATGGTAACTGTGACATATTTGGAAATGATATGATAGGAATGCTCCTTGTTAGGGGACACAGACCACATATAGTTTGCAAACATGGATATTCAATGTACACCTGTATAGGTGACTGGTATTGGCTGTATAGTGCTACATGGTGCATGTGATGCAGATGCCATTAACAGGCTCTTTAATGTAATGTCATGGGTAGGGGGTCAGCAGGCCTTAAAATGGTATAACCTACACACACAACAGCCACAGGGGATATGCTTCATCCACACAACTACAGTTGTCAGTACTGAGATTAGAACCCCTACATATCTACTTATTTGCATTATAGTATTACACAGTTATTGCACAGGCCACAGAGCTTAGAGGGCTGACAAGTGTATACAGGTACATCTAAGGTGAATGACATCAGCAGGCCTTGTAAAGTAGGGCAATGAGATGTGTACTGGGTGGTGCATGCCTCAAAATGGTGTAACCCACACCCCCAGAGGATATGATTCTCATCCAAACACAAACACCCACAGGGAGGATATGATTCTCCTACATATGCACACACACACACACACACACACACACACACACACACACACACACACACACACACACACACACACTCACTATCACAGCTGCCAGTATTGAGTTTAGAACCCCTACCTATCTAGTTATGTGTTCTACAGTGTTACACAGTTATCACATGCACCAAGGAGCTTATAGTGTTCACCACTGTCCCAAGGTACATCTAAGGTTAATTACATCAAGAGCCCTTGTGAAGTATGGCAATGGGAAATGTACTGGGTGGGAAGGGCATCAAAATACATTACCCTACAAACATACACACATACAAAAACCTTCACACACACACACACACACACACACACACACACACGCACACACACACACACACACACACACACACACACACACACACACACACACACACACACACACACACACACACACACACACACACACACACACAAATACACACACACACAGAGTAGAACCCCCTGCCTATCTAGTTATTTGTACTACACTGTTATATGAACCATGGAGATTATAGGGCTGAGGGCTGTCCAAAGGTACTTCTAATGGAATGACATCAGCAGGACTGCTAAAGCAGGGCACTAGGAAGTGTAGTGGTTGGGAATGGCCTAAAACTGTTTCACCTACAAAGAAACACACATACAAACACACACTTGCCAGGACTGGGATTAGAACCCCTACCTATCAAGTTATTTGTATGATAGTGTTACACAGTTATCGCATGCACTACAGAGCTTAAAGGGCTGACAACTGTCCAAACGTACTTCTAAGGTGAATGACATGAGCAGGACTGCTAAAGTGGGGCACTGGGAAGTGTGGATGGGAAAGTCCTCAAAATACTTCATCCTACAAACATACACACTTACACACACATTTTCCAGAACTGGGACTGGAACCACTGCATATCTAGGTATTTGTACTATAGTGTTACATAGTTATGGCATGTGCTACAGAGCTTATACAGCTGACAAGTGTCCAAAGGTACTTCTAAGGTAAATGACATCAGCAAGACTGCTAAAGTAGGGCACTGGAAAGTGTTGTGGGTGGGTAAGTCTCAAAATACTTCATCCTACAAACATACACACTTAACATCACTTGTACACACACACATTTGCCAAAACTGAGAATAGAGCCCCTGCCTATTTAATTATTTGTACTATACTGTTACATAGTTATTGCACATGCCATGGAGCTTATAGGACTTTGGCTGTGTAAAGGTACTTCTAAGGGGAATAACATTAGCAGGACTGGTAAAGTGGGAAGTGTACTGGGTGGGACACACATGGGCACACACACACATGCACCTTTGCCAGGACTGAGATTAGAACCCCTACCTATCTAGTTATTTGTACTATAGTGTTATGCAATTATCGCATGCACTACAGAGCTTTTAGGGCTGACAGGTGTCCAAAGGTACCTCTAAGGGGAATGACATCAGCAGGACTGCTAAATTAGGGCACTGGGAAGTGTTGTGGGTGGGTAAGTCCTCAAAATACTTCATCCTACAAACATACACACTTACACATACACATTTGCTGAAACTGAGAATAAAACCCTGCCTATTTAGTTATTTGTACTATACTGTTACATAGTTATTCCACGCACCATGGAGCTTATAGAGCTGGGGATGTATCAAGGTACTTCTAAGGGGAATAACATCAGCAAGACTGTTAAAGTGGTGCACTGGGAAGTGTACTGAGTGGGAATGGCCTAAAACTGTTTCACCTGCTAACACACACACACACACACACACACACACACACACACACAAACACACACACACACACACACACACCTCTCAATCTAGTTATTTGTACTACAGTGTTACTCAGTTTTCAGAAGCATTACAATGCTTACAGGGCTGACAGGTGTTCAGTGGTACTTCTAAGGTGAATGACATCAGCAGGTCTTGTGAATTAGGTCAATGGGAATTGTACTGAATGGGACACTTAAACCTACAGACACACACACATACACACACACCCACACACAAAGGTAGGTGATGTGATATTATACCCCCACCTCAGTACTATTACACAATGGAGCTCACCCTCATGCTGGCACATGTGATTGGTTATGACCGGCATGCCACTGTCTGCCGCAGGGCATCACTCTATGCCATTCAGGGTATCCCTGTGTATGATTCACTCTCTGTGTTTCCTCCTGTGTGTGTCTCTCTCTATCACTACCTGTGTCTCTCTTCCCCACATCTATGTGTGTGTATGCTTGACATATTGTTCTATGTTGCCCAGTTCACCTGCCAGCTATATTATTTGTACTTGATCAATTTCAATCTGCTATTTCCCATTTTTTCCCCTTCCCATTTCTGCCCCTTTTAAGCCCTGCGGTGCACCCCACAAACCCACTGCCCAAATGTAAACAGCTCTGCTATTTCCATTTTTTTCTTTTTTTTTTTATTGGTTTAAGACCTGCTGTGCACCACGCAAACCTCTTTAACTAAAGTAAACACTTTTAAGCAGAAATGGCCCTCCCCTGGATGTGAACACACTCCTCATTTCATGGAATAATTAAATACAGCCTCAGACACACACCCTTGCTTAGCTGTACTTAACTAAGCTCAAATGGAAGCTGTGGAGCTCCAGTGTGTTTACACCAAGCATGACACACCCCCTTTTATTTTCTGCATGACCTCATTTGAGCGCCACTGTGCTACTCTTAAATGTCTGAAACTGGCCAAAAAAAAGTTTATTTTTATTATTTTGCAATTGTTTTCCATGTTACTGGCCATATGTTTGGCCATTGGCATGTCTAATAGTCATAATATATGCTTTGCTTTGAGCTATCGTGCCCCCATTTTGATTTTTGCAAAAATCTACATGGTTAGTAACCGAATGTATTTCTGCAATGGACACTGCCCTGACACAGATGCCTGTCTGCTTACTGAATCACCAATTCACCTCATTTGCATGGCTTTTACCAGCAAATGATGTAATTAGCATTATTCAGTAGTGTCCATGCCAGAATTGTGCTGGGAGGCTTGTGCATGCCCCCAGCCTTGTTTACTGAATTGCTCAGCGGCCATATTCCCTGCAGAAGCTGCTACACTATTTTGGCACAGTAAAATTGCTTTATTGAATCCCGGGGCTTGTCTTTTTTAAAAAAGTAATATGGGTACTTGGCTCAAAAAAATCTTCACTTTCTACCCCACCAATCTTTCCTTAATGTTGCCTTGAGAGTGCTCCTCTCTTTAATCTTGCCCAATTTTTGTCTTTCCTTCCACCTGATTTCCTTCACTTTTATATAATGAACTGAAGTTGTACTTTGCCGTTATGGCTCTGTTGCCTGCTCATAGGCCCAGAGTTGTAACTATGAGGTGTTTCATTGCATATGTGAATGTGCATAGCCTTGTGCATTCTGTCTTAATATTCTTGTCACATTTGTCACATGACCATGCCTAATGAGGTCACTTTGCTACAGGTCAGCAGCATGGCTGCTGTAAGTAATAAGACTGCTTTAATTTGCTAGGTAAATCTGTTTCTGGAATTCCAGTGCAATGTTGGTCATAATACACAACTAAATAACATCAGGCAATGTCACACTACAACATCTTTCATATTTAACATCGTGTCAAAACATAGCAAGTGTTTCTGAACATCCCTTAAAATGCAGACTCTAAATATGCTCAGTGATTTGAGGTTACCTGTTCTTAACTGTAGTTTTAGGTGTAGATGAACCTTGATGATGTATTTAACACGAAAAAGGTAAAACTAATGGGTTTCATTCTTTGCAAACCACAGGATTTTTGTCAGACTATTTTGTAGCATTAGTCCATGTGCACCTACTAATATAGCAAGGTTTTCTACAGAGCAGTTTGAATTAATCTATATGTATGGAGTCTCAAGCATGACTGCAATTTTAGTATGCTACATTTGGGCAGTTGGTGGCCTCGTTCAATTGAGTTTTATTATTTATACATCTGCAATTACTTGTCATCTGCAGATGAACCATTTTTGCATTTGAATATGGCTGTCTTAAACAGTGTGACTGTGTTTCTACCAAAAAAAAAAAAAAAAACAGAACCTTATTAATTATATAAAAGTAAAATTTTGAAAACTTCAGTCATGAAGAATCTTTACTTTCATTTTATCCATTTATATGATACCTTGCAGCTTGTTTCACCATGTGACTGATTATGGCCCTATCTTCTTATACTGTGAACTTGTTTAAAACTAAACTTATACCTATTGCTTGCTAAACAGATTTCCTAATACCACATCGTATGTTCTGTTATCATTTGCCTCAACAGGTTACTGCAAGGCTGCTCCCATTTTCTATCTTTTTGATGTTTCCGAATGTTTAGGTGTTTCTCTGGGTTACAGACTCCACAAAAGCTGATAAAAACTACTGTTTCCCTGACTTCCTAATAAATTATATCCCTGCCTACCAAAGACCTTATTTATTAAAATAATGTATTATCCTGTTGTAGTCACCACCATTGAGCTGTAGATTGGCAATACACTGTATAGCAGCATCTGCACAACCATGGATACTCAGTGGGTGTGTCCTGTGAATGAGGTTTAAGCTCTGCCTTTGTGCTCATACTCATTAATAGCATCTAGCAACATTGTACGCCTGCAATAGTTCAATAACATACAGATGTTTTGCTGCTGCATCTGAAAATAGCAGGAACATCCCCTCTAAAGACTGGCATATATAGATACCTGGCCAACAGATTTCAGTGTTTATACACAATGCTTCTGACTTCCAAGTCAAACAACTACACTAGTTAGCAATAGTATCTTCAACCTCACCATTGCCTTATCCTCCCAAATCACTTAAGATATGGTTGTTGAGAATGTAGCAGGTAATAACTTTCTGGAAATGACAGTGGATGACAGAATGAACATTTGCTAGTGTTGTAAAATACAATTTAACAAACAACAGCAAACAAATCTTTGTCATGCTTTACAAACTTAAACTATACTTTAAGAAATTTTGGCTCATTACATTAATAACATTTCAGAGTCTGCCCTGACTAACATGTAAACATATTCATAGTATTCACCACTGTAGTGCTCTTACATCACTCATCTGACTTCGGTTCTCATCTGTCTAATTTAAGCGCCTGGTAAAACTTGTCTTTAAGCTTCTCAATAAACATTCATGACCTTTTATATATTATATGCTCACATGGTAATCTCTCTCATGCTTCCCCAAATCCTCCTACATGTTTATCTGTTAGAAAAATGTGTATTTAAATATATGAGAAATGCTAGTTTAAAAGCAAAGTAGTATATAATGCATTTTATTCTATTAATCATATAACAGTACAATTAATTCATGTGTAAATGTAAGTAGTTTTGAAACTGCAGTGTGGCTTGAAGCAAAGCTGATCTCTGACCCTGGCAGAATGCTAGCTTAGCAAGTTTTAATGTTTATGCTTTTCACAAGTGATTATCTGCTGGGTCAGGAAATTAAATGTGTGAAATAACGAAATCTTCTGCTCTTTCCTGTTGGAATGATTTGGCCTTGTATATGTGTTACTAAGATAGCATGCAGCTGTGTGAGAAAGTGTAACAGAGAACAAAGACGTGCATTAAAAGACTGAAGCTGCTATTGTATTCGAACTGATATGAAACCTTGAACAAGTAACTTTACAGAAAGACATTATGACTGACCAGCTGGATAGCAAGGCCGTATTGTATCTAGAGGAAAAGTTTTTTAAAATATACAGCATCAGCAGATTTAATGAATAAAAAACTGTAAGCTAAAGTGATGTAGATGCCCTGTGACATATCACGTCAGTAAGGTGGGCATAGCTTAAATGTTAAACCTATATAAAATTGTGTGCTTCCTGTTTCATGTCAGACAAAATTCTGTACTTGTACGTTTTTTGCCTCCTGGTGTACACTAGTAAACTTTTGAATCTGAACCTCCTGTGTATTGAATTCTTAATTTTATTTAACAGTTTGATCCTTCGGACCGGAATTCCCTTGGTAAGCCTCAGATCAGAGCATATCGGTGGTCGAATACTGCGCAGGAGAATTTACCAAAATAGTTCTTCTTGAGTGAAAAGACCTCCGACTGAATTGTCGTGTGTAAAGAGGCTGGCCACTTTCTGATCTGTGGCCGAAAAGCGGAACTTGAACAGTTCAATACCGGAGGCTCAGGTAGGAAGAATTTGCCTTTTTTCTGTTTTAGATCAGGGACTAGGTTACAGTATATTGTTGTCAAGATTTGTTTTGCAGATCAGGGACAAAAGGAAGTACTGTATATTTGGTCATAGATCAGGGTAACAGAATAAGGTAGGCAGTTATTCTAGATAAACTGTGAACAGGAACTGAGAACTTGATATCACGTGATAAAAAAGGGTTACGTAACATTTTCTTTGACATGGGTAATCAGTGCACTAAAATCTCGCGAGATCCGCCCCTAACCGAAGACGCAAAATACATGCAATTACAACGTTCTGATAACGTTAGGTATTATACGAAATGGGTTAGTAAATATGAATTTGATGGTAAACTAGATAAAACTTCACTAGTTAAACTCCTTAAACAGCTTAAATCTGATGGGGGAGGTCAGGCAAAAAAGCAACGCCAACTATGCATTCCTCAAGCACACAGGTGGATTGAGGAAGCAAATCGTAGAGAACAGAAGCTTAAAAATTCAAAAACATTATTTTTAGACAAAGAGGATAATAACTTGGTAATAGCAACAGCTCCTCCTCCTCCTCCCTTGCCCCCCCCTTACCCTTTTCAGGATATGAAGCGAGTGGACAGGCTGGTCCGCCTCCACCTTATCCTGAAGTTTCAGCAAGACCACAACCATTTGTTAGAGATCCTATTGAGACTAGGTCCCGAACACGTAAAACACATAGGGACACAGAACCATACCAAATAGAGAGAAATCTACAGGATGAGAGTGAGGAAGAAATATGCCCACTTATAGAAGTCCCAAATCCTCAGGCAGGACAGGAAGGGCAGGACCCAACACTCTTAGTATACAGACCATGGACACCGGAGGACATCTGGAAGGCTACTGAGGGAATCCCCCATCCGAAAGTTAATTTTACGAAATTTTTAGAAGATTTACAAGGCATGAGGTTAAGTTACCACTTGAATGGGGAAGAAGTAGAAAAAGTAGTAAGACAAATTATAGGTCCAGATTGGCACATGATTTGTGGCACCTGGAATCCTCGTAATGCAGAGCTTAGACCACTCCCACATAGTGACGCAGAGTTAGACAACAGAGTGAAAGGTCTGACAGACTGAATCTCTGAGAAATGGAAACCCAGAGCAGACTGGACTTGCATTAATCAATGCATACAACAGGAAAATGAGACAATAGATGGATATTATGCTAGATTATTAGAATGTTTTAATAATCATAGCGGTATGTCGGTTCCTGAGAACCAAACAAATGATTCCCTTTATGAACAACAATTAAAAAATGCATTTTTGAAAGGTTGCATTGCACCTATTAGTAGCTTCATTACGAAGCATATGATAGACCATCGAACAGGAGGCTACAAGACTTACTCGAATACGCTAGACATGCTGAAAGACATTTTAATAGTAAAAAGAAAAAGAAGGTGCAAGTCTTCACTGCTGAAGACGGAGCTGAAGTATTTGTATTACAGTCAGGTAAAAAGGGCAAGAAGAATGCCCAGGGAAACAAACAGTCTGACAAACGATCAGAAGATTTTGAAGAAAGGAAAAAGAGAGGTGAATGCTTCAAGTGAGGAAAAAGGGACATCTAGCAAGGGATTGTAGGCAAAACAAAAAAGTAATCACAGAAGATAAGGGAGATGAGGACTGACTATATGATAGTGAGGATACATCATGTGAAAGTCAGAAATCATCAGGAAAAGTTAATAAACAAAAAGCAAATGTAAATGTGATAGAGGGAGTTGAGGAAGTGCAAGTAGATATGGAGGATGAAGAAAGTGAAATTTTGGACTTAGCATTATTGAGCTTAGAGCTCTACTTGGTAGATACGAAACCGGAAGTTACACTTCTGGTGGAGGGAAGGGAAGTCAAATTCCTGTGTGACTCAGGAGCGTCACGGACTTTGATACACCCCTCCAAGTTACCAGAACATTCAGAATCACCTGATTATATACTAGTAAAGGCCGCAAATGGACAGCTATACAGGGAACCGCTTTCCCATGATATAGCAATAACTGACCCTGTTTCAGATATGACCCAGAGAAGTAAAATTGTTGTTTCTGCAAAGTGTCCAGTAAACCTATTGGGCAGGGACCTTATGCAGATATTTGGCATAGCAGTAGTTCCAACTGTACAAGGTATGGAGGCACAGAGACAGATGGATACCTTTGTAGTGCGATCGGAGGGTGAAACATTTTACTGGTACAGCCAGGACCTAGTCACAACTGGTCCAGGGGCAGTAACCATGGAACTGATGAATGTAGCCATCAGTAAAGTCCCCTCCCTTGACACTGATCGACAGCATTTGTTACACTGTACTCTATACTACTGTACTACACCAGGACCTGATAGAGAGTATGAGCAAGAATTGTTTAGAAATCGTGCAACTAGATTGGTTTTGCGTACTTTGTACTGGGATACTGAGGGGAACAGTGTAGTTAGCTGTTCGTTACCTCAAGAATTCCTTGCATTGTATAGATCAGATCGGTTACCACATGTCAGCTTGACAAAGAACAAAAGTGTCAAATGGGCAGATTTAGGAGAAAAAGTAACAAGATGGGAGAAACAAACTGATTTAGAACTATCAGAACAAGGGATACAAAAACAAAAACTGAATTGGTTGACACAGACACATCCAGCTGTACACTTGCAATCTAGCGAGGACAGCTGATTAGCATTTTTATTAGAAGAAGAAGAAAAGGCCTTATGTGAAATTCCAACAACTCTTTGGTCAACAGGCAAGTCAGATGTAGGACTTATTCGAACAGCAGGACCAGTTACAATTACCCCAAAGTCAGCTTTTAGACCACAGAAAAGACAATACCCTTTGAGAAAGGATGCAGAAATAGGAATTAAGCCTATAATAGCAGCATTACTCAAAGAAGGAGTACTGGTAGAATCTCCTGATTCACCATGTAATACACCCCTATTTCCTGTTAAAAAGCAAACAGGGAATGGCGGATGGTACAAGATTTACAAGCTGTAAATAATGCAGTAATACCTAGAGCACCTACGGTGCCAGACCCACATACCTTGTTAAACGATTTAGAACCACAACAGAAGTATTTCTCTGTGGTAGATATTAACAATGCTTTCTTTTCAATACCTATACATCCTGATAGTCAATATTGGTTTGCATTTACATTTCAGGGTAAAAGGTATACGTATACTCGACTACCACAGGGATATTGTGAGAGTCCAACAATATTTGCACAAGAAATGGCTAGCAACCTGGCAGGGTCACCGGGAGGTAGTCAAATTCTACTTTACGTAGATGACATCTTGCTAGCAGCCCCCACCCAGCAACAGTGCAGGGAGGATACTGTAGCATTATTGAAATTTTTAGCAACACAAGGACACAAAGTAAACAAAAGTAAGTTACAACTTTGGAAAAAACAAGTTAGATACCTAGGATATGTAATATCCAATTAAGGTAGAATACTAGATGAGGAAAGAAAAACAGCAATTTTGCAAGCACCCAAACCAACAACCAAGAAAGAAATTATGTCTTTCTTAGGTACAACTAATTTTTGTCGGAGCTGGATACCAAATTATGCTTTGGAATCTGCTCCACTGACTGACTTGATATATAAGACACCAATGGCAGCACAAGATATCTTACAATGGACACCCGAAGCAGAAACGGCCTTCTGCAGGTTGAAGCAGTTGATAGCTTCTTCATTAATTTTAGGACTTCCAAATTATCACAAACATTTTTTTCAAACCGTAGATTGTAAGCAAAGATATATGATGTCTGTATTGACGCAACAACATGGGGATAAGCAACGCCCCATAGCCTACTATTCATCACAGTTAGACCCAGTGGCGTGATCTTTGCCTCACTGTGTACAAGCAGTAGTTGCAGCTGCAATGGCAGTACAGGCTTCGGCCTCAGTGGTGTTATTACACCATCTTACATTGAGAGTGCCTCATGCAGTTGCAATAATTTTACTGCAAGAGAAAGTGGCATACCTTTCTCCTGCTAGACATCTTTCATGTATGACTATACTGCTGAGCCAACCTCATATGACAATTGAACGATGTACGACATTGAATCCATCAACATTACTTCCAACTCCTGTGGAGGGCACACCACACAGCTGCCTGCAGGAAATTGAACAGTTGGCTTTACCTAGACAAGATCTTACAGATATGCCCTTGGATAATGCCGAGGTGACATATTACATGGACGGCTCATGCAGAAGGGGTCCTACAGGGAAGAATCTGGTGGGGTATGCAGTAGTTACAGACACTGACATTTTAGAAGCTCAATCCTTACCACACAACTTATCTGCACAAGCAGCAGAATTGATAGCTTTAACGAGGGCATGAACTTTAGCAAAAAACAAGAGTGTGAACATATATACTGATAGTCAGTATGCTTTTTCTACAGTACATGTATTTGCACAACAATGGAAAAATAGAGGAATGATAACATCTAGTGGAAAACCTATTAATCATGCGCAATTTATTTTGGAGTTATTAGAATCTATTCAGTTACCTACCAAAGTAGCTATTTGTAAATGTGTAGCTCATACAAAACAGCAGGATAAGATTTCGAAAGGCAATGCACGAGCTGATGCAGCTGCAAAGCAAGCAGCCTCAGACTCAGAAACTGTACTTTTAAATGAGGAATTACAACCCTCTGAGATTTTAGATTTAGACATGTTAAAAACAATGCAGATGCTTACTACAAAAGCAGAAAAACAGAAATGGGTAAAACGAGGTGCAATTCTTGAGAATGGACTGTACATTTCCAGAGAAAGAAAAACGATATTGCCGTCTAATTTATTTAGATATGCAGCTTTGTTGAGCCATGGGCAGTGCCATGTCTCAACAGGGGGGATGGTACAGTTAGTAAATCGAATATTCCAAACATATGGATACACAAATTACACAAAGAAATTTTGTACAGCTTGTCATACTTGTAACAAGCACCATGCACAAGGAGCATTTAAAACCAAGCAAGGAAGTTTTCCTATACCACCATACCCATTCCATACTATTTGTATGGATTTCATAGAATTGAATAAATGTGAAGGGAAAAAGTTTTGTTTAGTTATTGTAGACATGTTTTCTAAATGGGTAGAAGCTTTTCCAACTAAAAACCCGGATGCAGCAACAGTGGCAAAAGCCCTGATAAAAGAAGTAATCCCTAGATTTGGCATTCCGGAGAGGATTTATAGTGACAATGGCACACATTTTGTAAATCAAACAATCCATCAGCTTGGGAGATTTTTTGGTATCTCCTTGAAGAACCATTGTGCTTACCACCCACAGTCAGCAGGACTGGTGGAAAGGTACAATGGTACCCTAAAAAACAAACTTAGGAAGCTAGTAGAGGAGACCCAAAAGAATTGGATATACTGTCTGCCTTTAGCACTGCTGAGTATGAGAACGGTTCCAAATGTAAAGGGTTTGACTCCCTTTCTGGGAGAGCATATTATGTGCCTCAGTGGAAAGCTCTCATGCCTGCAGAGCAAGAGGCTGACAGTTCATTAGCTAGTTATATGAGGAAACTGTTAACAAATAAATCTGTTTTGCAGTTTAACTCTTTTTCAGATAAGGAACAGACCAGACTGGTGGAAGCAGTCTTGGCCCCAGGGTCGTGGATCTGGCTGAAAGTGATGAAAAGGAAGAATTGGGCGAGTCCAAAGTGGGAGGGACCGTACCAGGTTCTGTTGGCAATGCCTACTGCAGTTAGAGTGGCTGAGAGGACGTCCTGGGTTCATTTGATGCATTGTAAACCGGTAAAGAACTTTCAACTTGATAAAAACTTTGTGACTGATACACAACCAGACAGAGATGGCCAAAAACAAAGCGAATAGAAATTTAGATCAACCCCAGAGATGTTGCATAATCATTTTGTTTAGTGTACATTTATTAACTGTAATTGTGACAATTTTCCTCTTGCTGTGGTTTATCCTACACACAACCACACAAGTGAAAGTGCGAAGGCGTGATGAAACATCTATAGACTGGCATCCAAATTTTAACACATACCTAGCCATGAAACGTGTATATGCAGAGACTATGAACATTTCAAATTGCTGGGTTTGTACAACTATACCGACAGCATATGGAGGGCTGATAATGTCCGCTGTCCCTTTGGGGATAAATGAGACTTGGGAGAATTTACTTTTCGATACAGGAACTGTGAGATCACAGGACAAAATAGCTTTATTTTTACCTGTCACACAAAAAGGAATTGTATGTTTTTTCAAAAATGACACCCTCCAGGTGGGCTGGAGCAATTGTAATATAACCATATCTTACCGATGTTATATTAAGAATAGTAATGGCAATACTTTTTGCAATACTGATTATGACTCATATTTGAACTCATTGAAAACAACTATGAATGACATTCAAAAAAATCCAGTTCTGTTTAAACAATTGTCAGTTATAGATCAAAAAATGTTTCATGCAGGGCTGATGCGTTTTAGTACTAAAGTAGAAAACTGCTATTTTATTTGTGGGAAAAAGGCATATAAATGGTTACCTGAGAATTGGTCCGGCAGTTGTTTTTTGGGTTACTTGGTTCCGGCAATAAGACATACTGCAGAATTACCTTTGGGTAAGATACAAAACATAAGAGAAACAGCCCGAAAACCCGAAGGTCCAGTTAAAAAACCTGTGAATCCAGTTGGAAAAATCGAAGCTGGCTGGAAAGACCACAATTCAGTAAAAGACAAAAGCGAATTGACTCATATGGACTTGAGTGACAGTGTTATATCCTGGGCAGGAATATTCCCAGCCTATGGAGCAGTCAAATCGATCTGGGAGCTGAGGAAGTTGTCTAAACTTCTCGAAGTAATGCGTAATGCAACATTTTCCACCCTAGAACTGGTGACTGATGAACTGAATGCAATGAGAACTGTTGTGCTACAAAATCGGATGGCTCTTGACTTCACCCTAGCGGCGAGAGGTGGTACGTGCGCGCTTATCAAAGAAGAATGCTGTGCTTATATTCCTGACAATCGTCATGAGATTAATAACCACCTAGAGGTAATTCAGCAAGTATCAGCCATGACTGAACCAGGCCCAAACCCACTGATGGACTTTTTCCAGAATCTATTTGGGGGGTGGGATTCCATCCTAATGAATATTCTGATTGCCATTTGTGTGGGTATACTCCTAATAGGAGCATGTGTTTGCTGTGGAATTCCCTGCATGAAAAGATTAATCAAAAATTTTATTGATGTATCTGTTACTGAAACGTTTTACCAAGATATTGAGATTGAAAGATTGATCTCAGATGACGCTTTTTCTGAAGTATAGATTGAATGACTCACCTAGCTGAAAATCCTAAGTGGAAAAGGCTAGGAGATGAAATGACACTATGCATACTTCAAAATAGAATAAAAAGTATTAATAGGGGGGAAGATGTTAGAAAAATGTGTATTTAAATATATGAGAAATGCTAGTTTAAAAGCAAAGTAGTATATAATGCATTTTATTCTATTAATCATATAACAGTACAATTAATTCATGTGTAAATGTAAGTAGTTTTGAAACTGCAGTGTGGCTTGAAGCAAAGCTGATCTCTGACCCTGGCAGAATGCTAGCTTAGCAAGTTTTAATGTTTATGCTTTTCACAAGTGATTATCTGCTGGGTCAGGAAATTAAATGTGTGAAATAATGAAATCTTCTGCTCTTTCCTGTTGGAATGATTTGGCCTTGTATATGTGTTACTAAGATAGCATGCAGCTGTGTGAGAAAGTGTAACAGAGAACAAAGATGTGCATTAAAAGACTGAAGCTGCTATTGTATTCGAACTGATATGAAACCTTGAACAAGTAACTTTACAGAAAGACATTATGACTGACCAGCTGGATAGCAAGGCCGTATTGTATATAGAGGAAAAGTTTTTTAAAATATACAGCATCAGCAGATTTAATGAATAAAGAACTGTAAGCTAAAGTGATGTAGATGCCCTGTGACATATCACGTCAGTAAGGTGGGCATAGCTTAAATGTTAAACCTATATAAAATTGTGTGCTTCCTGTTTCATGTCAGACAAAATTCTGTACTTGTACATTTTTTTCCTCCTGGTGTACACTAGTAAACTTTTGAATCTGAACCTCCTGTGTATTAAATTCTTAATTTTATTTAACATTATCCCTAACATTCCTGAATTCTATAGCAAGGATGTTGACTCTCTCTCTCTCTCTCTCTCTCTCTCTCTCTCCCTCTCTCTCTCTCTCTCTCCCTTTTCAGCAACTTTGTTTCAAAAGCCAGGCGCAGCTAAGCTGTTGTTATTTACTCTTAGAGAATGGTTGAGAATGAACATTCTCCAGCAGAGTGCTAATGTACAGGTAATGCCCACTGAAAAATGAGTCCACTGCTTCACAGCTGCATATTAAGTTGCCATAATTTTACACTCGCTAAGCAGTGTGTGTGTGTGTGTGTGTGTGTGTGTGTGTGTGTGTGTGTGTGTGTGTATATATGCATGCCTGAAAGAAGTGAGAGTGAGATTGATAGAGCCATTATTTTACACCCGCTAAGCAGTGCTTTTGCTCTTTAGCAAGTGTAAAATTAAAACAAACAAAAAATTAAAAAAGAAATAAAATGTGTGTGTGAGTGTGTGTGTATGTGTGTGTGTGTGTGTGTGTGTGTGTGTGTGTGTGTGTGTGTGTGTGTGTGTGTGTGTGTGTGTGTGTGTGTGTGTGTGTGTGTGTGTGTGTGTGTGTGTGTGTGTGTGTGTGTGTGTGTGTGTGTGTGTGTGTGTGTGTGTGTGTGTGTCTGTTTGTGTGTGAGTGTATGCATGCATGAAAGTGAGAGTGAGATTGATAGAGCCATTATTTTACACCCGCTAAGCAGTGCTTTTGCTGTTTAGTGAGTGTAAAACTAAAGCAAACGGATAATAAAAAAATCGAAAAGTGTAAGTGCGTGTGAGTGTGTATGTTTATGAGTGTGTTTATGCTTTTGTCTGGATGTGTGAGTGCATGGGTACTTGTGTGCATGAAAGTGATGAAAGTTGAAATGTGTGTGTGTGTGTGTGTGTGTGTGTGTGTGTGTGTGTGTGTGTGTGTGTGTGTGTGTGTGTGTGTGTGTGTGTGTGTGTGTGCGCGCGCGCTTGCGCACATGTGTCTGTGTGTGTGTGTGTGTGTGTGTGTAAGAGAGAGAGAGAGAGACAGAGAGAGAGAGAGAGACTGAGCATTGGATGCAAATTTTTTAAAAGGTATGCATAACTCTCATCCTCTTAGTTCAAGAAATCTGGATAAAGCCTAAAATAATGGGGGACCAAAGGCTTCAAAATAGGGACAGATTTTAAATATTGCATTTATAAAATCAGAAAGTTGTTATAATAATATAATTTGTGTTAACATGCATTCTCTGATGTATATATACCTCTCACCTGTCCCTGATGTTCAGGGACACCTGTGATTTTGACTCAAATTTTAGCTCTGCCTTATTTAATCCCTCCTAAAAGTGGGGGAGTTTGGAAAAAAGGTGGTGAATAACATTTAAAAAACAATGGTAATACGTAGAGTTACAGACTTTTTACTTCAGAAAATGTATACTAATTCACATTCTCTTATTCTGTCAATATCTCAGATTAATAGTACTAATATTTTATGTGTCCCTGACTAGTTGCCCCTGATTCTGTTGAGATTTGTCCCTGATTAGTTGAGAGCTATGATAAAAGGTTTAAAACTCAAATGTAGCTCATTATTTATTGACTTCAACTCTCAATTATTTGCCAGCATATACTACAGTGAGTTTGAAACAGTAGGCAGAAAAAAAAAGTTTTACATCAAAATTATTAAAACTATATATATACATTTCTATTGATCAATGTATTATATGTGTATATATATCAATTAAAAAAAAAAAACAAATTCAACACAATTTAACATACAGCCTATTCTCTCAGTACAATATTGCTCTACTAATGTCCTGTAGCTTTACACAATGACACACACCTTGTCAGGCATTGTTGCTTGCATATACATTAACACATATGTTTAGTTCCTTTTATGGCAGCACCTTAAGGCAAGTATTACAGGTTACCCTTTTTTACCATTGTTCCCCTTACCAAGTATAGTCCCTTCAAAATAATTTTTCAGGTTTGGTCCTCTTCTAAATCCAAAATTCACAGTATTGGAGAAGACATCCAAACTATTACGCATACTTGAAAGAGATCCCAATACCTCCAAACAAAATTTTTAACATCCTGAGTATCTCTATGAAAGTCGGTCACAAAATATAAATCATGACCATGACTTACATCTCAACCCAATCCCGCCATTTTGTCCATGAGGGGGGGTCCATCCTGATCCCTACCCACAGATGACCTCTCACATGCAGCAGCTTCCCTGAAAACCATCAAAGGAAGATATTTTGTACCCCATCGCTTCAAAATTTCATCTTTGATGGAAATCACCAATTCCTTGGGGTAACCCCTAGCCACAAAATGATCCTCAATAAAATTGAGTTAATTGGCCAGGTCATCCCTCAAGGTGGTCATCCAGGCACCCCTCACCATTTGCCCTTTAATGACGTTCCTTTTTGGAGCAAATGGGTGGTCACTTTGAAAATGAAGGTAGGAGTTGGAAAAATGTTCTTTCCTATACAAGGTAGACACATATCTACTGTTGGTCACATTTTTCTTAATCTTTACATCTATAAAATGCATCTCTACCAGTCCAATATTGTGACTGAATACAAAAAATTCTGACGTATTGTTGATGTAGTCTACAAAAACCTCAATATCATCCTCAGAACCTTTCCAGATAATAAAAATATCATCCAGATAATGATAATATCCTCTTATGTTATCGTAAAATGGAGAAGAAAAGACATAATGTTGTTCCCAATGTACCAAAACTATATTAGCGAACACTGGGGCACACGAGGTCCCCATAGCTACCCCATCTATTTACTAGTAGTATTCACCCTGAAAAAGCATCTAGTTATTTTTAAGAACTAATTCTGTGTTTTCCAAGACTAACCTAAAGTCCTGTTGGGACAAAAAAATCAAAATCTATAAGGACCTCTTCGAACCACGCTAAACCAGTATTGTGGGGTATAACACTAAAAAGATCTTTAATGTCAATAGTTACAAACACATAATCAGTATTAAATTCAGCCCCCCCCCCCATTATACTTAAAAAATCCCAAGAATCAATGAGAATATGCTGATGTAGTCCATGAAATGGCTTCAGTTTTGTATCTACTTAAATGGCCAAAGTTTGGGTTTTTGAACCAGCCGATGACACAATGGGTCTCAAAAAGAAAACAAATTCAACACAGTTTAACAGATAGCCTATTCTCTAAGTACAATATTGCTCTCCAGAGTGTGTGCTACAGTGTAAATAGCCTCCTGTAGCTTTACACACTGACATACACCTTGTCAGGCATTATTGCTTGCATATACATTAACACATATGTTTGCTTCCCTTTATGGCAGCACCTTAAGGCAAGTATTACAGGTTACCTTGAATGTCACAATAGACCATGAAGTGCAGTCAACAAACACAGCTCTTGTAGTTGGTTTTCCACTACTTATACATAATGAGATTACTTACTCATAAAAGAGTGCTGCTTATGTATGTATCACTATGAACAGTGAGGTACATGACATTTAACGTTTGTCTCTTGTGACTGTTGTGTGCAATATTTTGACAATCTTAAAACTGGCTTTTACTCTAAACCTGGCTTTTGCTTGCATATGTGAACATATAGATCATGCATATAGCACTGGAATTTCACAGTGCTCTGTCCAAATTTCCCCCTAGTCAGTGTGAAAACCACTTTGGGTTTTCCCTGAAAAGAGGCCACTAGACCAATAGAGCTAACCCAGTCAAAAAGCTTTAAAAATTAGTGAATTAAATATATTGAATGTAAATCTGTTTTTCAGCTTTCCTGACTTTGCCCCCTTTGAAAATGGGCTCTGCCCAGAGTGACCTTCTTGGTATCAAACAAAACAAAACAAATATAAACAAGCAAACAAACACAAATATAAGTATACAGACACATTCTCTATATAAATCTGCAGTGTTGTCTAATGATAAAATCATAATTCATTTCACAGGTCATATATCAAACATGATGTTAAGACCAGAGTTTCTCCATCTTTCACCTTACTTGCTACATTCCCTGTTTAACTAAACATTATTTCAAAAGATCCTTCAAGGTAACAAAAAACATGAGTGATTTCTTGTCTGGTTAATATGAAAGGTGTCAGATGTCTAGAAGGCAAACAGCTTTTTATTTATGACTTCTTCCTTTTTTGGGGGTAAGTCATACCTTTAACATAAAGCATCATATACATATTGCCCACACTCAGAATGTAAATAATTTCCTACAACTTTATCTAACCCAAAATACATCTACAAATGAATGAGCAATGCCTGTAAAGTAAGACTTATTGTAAAGCCAACTGAAATCCACTGTGCACTGTGTAACACGAGTGATGAATAACACTGACAATTCTCTGCCTAGCTCAACAAAAAATTCAGTTCATCAACAAATAATAGATTTGTTTTTCTTGCATGATACTAAAGATAATTTATTTTACCTTGCTTTTGCATAGCAGAATAGTTATATAGAAGAAGCATGCATGCATGCGCAGACACAAGAAAACACACATACATACACACGGTATAAAAATGCAGTTATTACAATAATAAAACATTAAACACAATATAGTTATATTAATAATAAAGTAAATAATCACATTTATTACAATTAACATGGTTACAGAAAATAAAACAGTACCCATATCCTGGAAAAGTAATTAAATAGTTATTACATGGTTGGTGCTGAGGTACTCAGGGACATTGGTAACACACTATTTTTAAGTGGTACCATTCAGCCTCGTCTCTTGTGATGGGTTTACAGCATGCCACTTTCACAAATCTAAAGCTGTTTCTTATTAGCATGCTGTATTCTATGCCTTTGCTGTTAAACACTTTCTTTAATGCCTCCAAATGTGTGTAAACCTTATACAGTGCATAAAAGCATAAGATCTCAGGGAAAATTTAGCCATTAAAACTGATAGGCAATAATTTACTTCACCAAGATTTCTGCAGCTTTGAACCTCAGCTTGCCAGAGCATCCTCTGTTTGTGTATTTTTCTTTATCAAGCAAAACAGTTACATTGTAACAGCTTTTTGCTGTCTTACATTGACTTATTATGTTTGTGATAAATGAAAATTTAGCCTCATCAGTGTATGTCCAGAAAAAAAAAAACAAAGCCAGACATAAATTGTCTTAGTGCATGCACTAAGTCAAGAAATCATTTTTCAGTGAAAGGATAGGATCCCACTAAATCTGTATACCTGTATAACTACTGATGCAAAGACTCCACTTCATAATCCAAAGGACCCTCTTACTGATTCAGACACTTAGGAGAAACAGATAACTGTAATGCAGAGGAATGGAAAGTCCTCATGTCTTAAGATCTTATGTAACTGTAGATGCATCTGTATAAGGCCCTTTCAGTGTGTGAACATTTTAATACTAACAGTCATGGGGGGTATATTCAGAGTGGGGGTAGTAGTGTTTTCATAGAGTGATATTAGTAGTGAACAACCCTGGCCACAGTTATGAATATAAAAATGTTCTTAAAACTCTGGGTTTAGGCTTTCCCATCAGTCATTTAGTGCGTCAAGCAATCAGTCAGGCAATCAATCAATCAGTGTTATTCCTTTGCTTATATCCATCAATGGTACAAATAATATGGACATAACGCATAGTATAACAGACTGCTGCACTCCTGAGTGTGTCCTCCTTTGGATGAGATACCAGTAACTAAGAACGTGTTGCCGGTTTGACAGACATTTCCTATTACCAGCTTACCGATGTTTTAAATGCAACATGGGCACTTTCTTCTTCCAGGGCAGCAGCCACTGAATCTGTGCACGAAAGTCTGAAATGTAAAGTTGTTTGCCAGCAGCAACCTCTTCATTAGTTATATAGATCTCTTTAATGTGGAATTGTTCAGATGACTTTTACTTCTGCAGAGATTGTGTACATTGACTGATATTTGTGGATTGAAATGACAGAAGTTTGAGTGATCTTTTGTGGTTGAAATATTCTGTAATGGGTAATTTTCTCATTAATGGTTAATAAGGTTTGTTTCATTGCTTAACAGAAAAATGTTCAAAACTAAACATTTAAAACACACTCTAACAAGTGGTGCTATATTATACAAGGGATATAACTTATTACACTCAGGATGGTGCACAAAGAATACATGCAGGTATGGATGGTCCTAAAAACGTGTGCAAGTAGCCTACGGTTTGAAACAGCCCAAAGCTAAACATAATCTGCCACTAGCCAGATGCATTTTCTTTGAATGTGGGTTCCAATGCTGCTTCAATGAATGTGAGTTTCAAGAACAGACAAGCTTACTGTTCATGCTAAGTCTGTTTTCATTGTGTCTATATTGTTTTGCTCACCAAATGGCTATCAGTCTTTATACTATAAAATTTGAAATTAAAGTCCTAAATATCTCTAATCACTGTAGAAGTAAAGACGAATATAGTATGTACACTGACAGGTCTGAACAGTGTTTATGGTAACAAGGGAGAAATAGCCAAGTATTGGGAAACTGGAATGGCTGAGGGGTGCTGTTGGGGGGTTGCTGTGGAGGGTGGCTCTGATCCTGTACCCTGTGTAGGGCCCTATATGACCATGATCTTGCTCTGCATCACAGTAATGTAGAAGAGGCAAGGCAAAAGGGGCAGTCACCTCAGATGCTGACATATTGATGGTATAATTCATGCTAAATAAATGAATAAAAATATATTTTAAATGCTGCTTTTTTCCCCTTGAAGGGAAGCAGGAGAAACCACAAAAAAAATCCTACATGCTCATCCAAGAGTCCATTTTGGTCGTTTAACTGTATAAGGACTTCTTTAGCTTAACAGTCTGTGACATATGCAAGGAAACTGGAAAAATAGAGGGAGAAGGTTAGCATCTCCATGCATACTTTCCATAGAGTCATGGACTGTGCTCAAAAAAAAAAAAAATACTTATTCAACTACTATAATAGAAAATAAATAAACAAGCTCAGCTCTTTTCTTAATTTTCTGCTACTGTATTTGAATAAGCTCTTCTTAATTTTCTTTTAATGTAGCCGAATAAGTGTTTTGCGATCTAGAACAAAAAAAAAATAGAAACTGGCACCATTGGCCCCATCCCCATCCGTATCTTTTTGGCTGGCTGGGTAGATGCAGATACAGTGCTAGCCCCATGATTGGTTGAAATGCTTAATATAAAGAACTATTCATGGAAAGGTATTTTGAACTAATGTCATGGGACATTCTTGATTTTGCCTCATATTTGTCCCCTTTCCCTCATAATTTTTTTCATTTTCTGGTAAGTGAAGATTACAGTCAGTAACAGCAGTCATTACAGCTTATTGTTCAAAAATGCATGTTGTTCATGCCACAGATGTCAGGAGGTATATGCAGTTTACTTTTTTTGAAAGTGGGTCAATTCCTGACTTCATTGATTTTGTGTGTGTGTGTGTGTGTGTGTGTGTGTGTGTGTGTGTGTGTGTGTGTGTGTGTGTGTGTCTTTACACAAATGCTGGTGAGTATGAGTGGCACAAGTTAAAGTAAGATCTTTTGTTCCAGCTTTTGCAAAATGTCCCTGACTTTTGTTCATTTTCCCCCCTCCCAGAGGAAATCATTGATTTTCTGGTAAATCACTGAACATTCAAGACAAGTCAATAATATTAGACATTAGAGTTTCATTAACTGCATGTTGATGTAAAACCTGTTGTTATTGTAACTTTTTAAGTGAATTAAAGTAATATATAAAAATTGTCCCATATTTTATCTCCTTATCATTTTTGCCATGTTCAGAATTCTTGACCAAGCAAACTGAGAGATACACAGGGAACAATACCTCATGTAATGTCAGTTGATCACCAACTTATCATTAAGTGCTGATCAATCAAATAAAATGGTCAAAACAACATCATGTGACCCCTGGAGTATATACATTTTTTTTGGCAGAGGACAAGCCCCACTCACCCCATGTGGGGGACAGCCCCACGCCCCTCAAATGTAAATATACCTTCTTCAAGGTTGCACAACAGTGGAGTGAAAAGAAAACTTGATTCTTGAGAAAGTTGCATTGCCTAAATTTCCTCAATTGTTCATTAGTTTCTGAAAGAGCAGTCCATCGACTGACATGCACCCTGCTTCTCATTTGCTCCTGATTTTGCAAAACATCTCTAATTTTTGTCTCAGTGTTTTACCCTCCCCCTGATTTCTAATAAATCAGTGAGATTACAGATGAATCAATAATGTTAAAAATTTGAGTTTCATATAGCTAATTGTTGAGAAAATGCATGTTGATGCAAAACCTGTTGCTCTACTAATTTTTTACGTGAATTAGAGTAATAATAACTGTCCCCAATTTTGGGATACAATGTTCTATTGTTCTATTACATGGGCTTCTAAAATGTTTTTTTTTTTCTTTTTTTTGTAAACAAATACAGGAGATATCAAGAGACAGTTATATAGGAGAGACAAGCCAGACAACTGCTATATAACTGTCTAACATCCAAGGATGTTACTTATAAAATCATTTCAAGGCCAGCGGCAAGACACTTTCCCCAGTTTCATCATTCTGTATCGGACATCTATGTCATGGATCTTTTGGGACTTTTCTGTACAATTTAGGAAAGGAGGGCAATGGAGGGCAAATTAATTCAATTGTTCAATCTGATTGTGGTTCAAAGCTGAATTTCAGTTCTATGAGACATTATCACACTTAAGCAAACTACTCAATGACCAGCTACCAGTGTTGGCAATTTAAATATACTGAAAGGCAACAAACGTTTGCATTAATAGCAATGCATTGATCTATATTTTACAATAACAGCAAAATGCTGAACATCTTAGAAGGTTAAAGCAGTAATTGAAAGGCTGCTGGGGTTTGTGTAGTATCACCACTGGCATTTTGTTCATGCAAATGAAGTGGTTAATATTATATAAGGCAACATTTATTTTGAATATTAACAAGCAAAAGCTCAACAGTTAGAAATGCCCTAAAACTTGGTAAATATTAACATTAAAAGATGTGTGTTCAGCACTGCTGTTGCTCTTCCTGGGTATCAGGTGGGACTTAATGTTGTTATGACAACACTTACTTTCCCTTCCTGTATTTGCTCTTTCCTGTTATCTTAGCATAGTAACAGCACACTATGTATAGGATGGTCAGGCTGCCCTGTCTACACATATCCACATTACCAGTTTAACGAACTAACACATTCATAGGTTCATAGGTTCATACTAGGCTATCTGCCCTAGGGCATTTATAAGCCTAGCCAGAGTGTGTTTGGCTTTCACCACCCATTTTAAAAATTTTTTTGCTTTGCTTTTTTTAGAAAGTTAGTATGCTCCTGTCTAACAGTGACAACACAGAAGTGATACCCGGTAAAACTAAACGATCCCCATCCACTCAACCTGGACTGGGATTTTATTCCAGAGTGAAGGGAGCTCTGGGTTATGAATCTGTCCCTCCAGCATGTCCTATTTATTTCAGTGCTGAGGTTCAAGTCTCGAGTAGCGTAGCTCAATGGGATTTATTTTTCTGGGGTGCAGCATGTGCATTAATTCCGGTGGGGATGGGGGCTTACGCCGTCAGGCACAGATCGCCTGAGCAGGCATGATCTAGATGTGAATCCCTTCATGATTAGGTGGGCTATATAAAATGTTTTTCTAACCACTTTGGTGGTTGTCAAATGAATGGATTATTCTATGAGGCCCCAGTTTGCAGTCATTCAGAACTTGGGTCAGCCATAGTCCTTCTGTGTTGGCCTGTACCTCCGAGAAATACATACCCGACAGGAGAGGTCCCAGGACTGAGCCTTGTGGGATGCCACTTGTAACTGGTTTGGAGTCTGACATGGCTCCAGCAATTCTAACCATGTGGGTTCTGTCCTTGAGCCAGTTTGCAACCCATCTAGTGACATAGGGGTTTATATTTAAGCTGGTGAGCTTATCTATAATGCCGTATTGTATCAAAGGCAAGGTCCAGGTAGGCTGTGTGGACCACCTTAATGGCCTTGGTGACTGTTTCAAAGAAATCGACCAGGTTTAAGAGGCAGGATCTGAGGATCCAGTGTCTGTAGGTCCCCAATATCTTTTATGAGGTCCATGATGATCCTTTCCATAGCTTTGCAGACCAAGCTAGTCAGGCTTATGGGGCAATAGTTCCAGGATCCGTTGAGGCACCACCTTTTGGAGAGGGACCACTGTTGCTGTATGCCACTCTTTGGGTACATATCCTGTGGTAAGGCTGAGATTGAACAGTAGTTTTATGTTTGGGTTTAGCTCTTCTTGGAGTTCATGTAGGGCGCAGCGGACACACACCCTGGTCCCATTGATGCTGTGTTTTTGCTTTGGAGAGGCGGCTCTTACCTGAGCATCTGAGATGTCAGGGGCAGCACTCTGCTGGGATAGATATTTGCCCGGGAGAAGTTTGCTCTGAACCTGTCAGCTAGGATGTTGGCAATGTCTGTGGGTTTGGTGTATTTTTTTATCATTTTGGACTAATTGTGAGCATATCTGGGAATTCCCACCCAGGTTCTTAACAACTAAAGAAAGCCTTGTGATTATCCTTAGTGTCCTGTGCACTGATCAGAGATGCCTTCCCTTTTTGGGATTTTGCACTATCATTTAGTAGCTTCCTCCTATTGTATAGTTTGTTTATGGCTGGGGTCCACCAGACAGGATATCTGCCTTTGGAGGATTGGGTCTTGGTTTTATTTGGGATTGCATGATCCATGCATTCTTGGAGGTGTTCATAGAATGCATTTATAAAGGATTCTGCGGTCTGAGACGTATTTTCCACAGGCGCGGGGGCTTTGAAGGATTCCACCTCGGTTTTGAGGAGTGTGAAATTTGCTTTAGAGAAGTTTTTCACTGTGGTTTTCTGGGCAGGGGGTGGGGTCGGGATGTGAATATCCAGTGAGATTAGTTTATGGTCTGATCTTACCAGTGAGGGATACACTTCTGGTCTGGAGCATAGAGTCTCCATGTTGGTAATGATCAGGTCCAGTATGTTTTCCCCTCTTGTGGGAGTGGTAACAAGTTGTTCCATAGCATTTGAGTTTATAAATTCTAGGAACCTTTGAGCTAGGGTGTTGGAGCTAGAGTAATTCTCCCAGTCTATGTTTGGGTAGTTGAAGTCGCCCAATATAATGGTGTTTGGAGAGTCCTTCATATTTTCCAGTGTTCTCAAGAAGGCAGAGTGGGGTTCCTGGGTTTGGAAGGGAGGTCTGTAGCAGGCTATAAACTGGAAGGCAGTTTTACCCACTGTTAGTTGCACATGGATAGTCTCTGATGCTTCCTGCTGTGCCACCAACCTGGAGGTGTGGGTATATTTGACGAATATTGATACTCCACCTCCTTTTCTGGTTCGGTCCAAGTTTTGGGGACGAAAAGCATGGTATGAGGTATAACCTGGTAGTGCTGGGGTGCTCTTGGGATGCTTGAACTAGGTTTCTGTTACTGCACAGATATCGATGTTCTCCATGCTAAGGAGAGTTTCGAGTGCACGCATCTTGAGGTTTAGACTTCTGGCATTGAGTAGCATTACTCTTAGTTTCTTATCCCTTGTGATACCTATGGAGGTGGGTTTGTCTTTTGAGCCTTGCCTAAAAAAGGCACTATGAGGGTAGCAAGAGCCTTTGCCAATATCCGGTGACAGGTGCAAGCGTCAAGCATGTCATCCCAGGCTGACAGGCATTGATCCCCTTTGAATGACACCAGTACTTAAGCCAGTTGTTGAAATTGATCATCTTGTCTTCATATTGTGGCATCATTCTTGGTGAGGGTAAGATGCTACTCAAGGTCAGGGTCATACCGGCCTGGGCCACATGCTCAGAGAGCTCCTCTATGTCTCATTCATGTAGTCCACAGGTCATTCACACCAGCCTGGACAATGACTGAGTCATATTTGTACTTGCCTTGGAGTGACCTGAGTGCTTGTGTTATATGGCGGATCCTAGTGCCCGACAGGCAGCTCACCGTGACCTTTTCCTTGTTCAGCCTGGTGAGCGGGACGTCAGTGTACCTGACGATAGAGTCATCTATTACAAGTGTATCAGGTGTGTTTTTTAGTCTTAAGGGCTGTGACTGTTCTGCACACTGGCTTTGTGAGCTGTCTGCCTCTGCTGCTTAGGCAGATTTTATTTAGAGTGTGTTTATGTGTTTGGTTTGCTGTCGTGGTAGGTCTATGTGAGACTGGAATTGTAGTGATTGTGGTTTCCTTCTCCTCCTGACAGGTTTTGCCAGTACTGAGTTGAGAGAGCTTAGCCTCCAGTTTGGCTATATGGTTGCATCTCTCACATGTGTTGGAATTTGTTGGGAGGAGAAGAGGGTTGTCTGTGTACATGAGACAGTTGTAACATTGCCTCAAGATTCCCAGATTCACCAGCTGGACCGGAGAGGAGATTGACAACTGACCTTTGGGCATGCTAGAATAGCTTGAAAAAAAAAGTGCCAATGGGAAACAAGGTACTCAAGGGGAGTTTGTGAGGGTGTAGTGCTTTTAATTTTTTAGTGCTGACTTATATAATTGCTTTAGTGAGCAAGTGCCAGGTAACTTAAATGCAATGTGTTACAGGTAACTTAAATGCAAAAATGACAAACAGTAACTTTCTTTCAAGTGAAATAAGGAAATAAGTACAGTAAGCAATGCAGATGTCACTAGAGATCCACAGAAGCGATGAAAAGCTGCATTTTAGGTGGAATTAGCATTTCAGGGAAATAACAAGCAAACAAGCATACAAACAAAGCTAGATTCAGCAGGCCTGGATCTAGTCTATGCTACAGCAAACAAGGTGTACCAATTCCAGTAAGAAACAGTTCAAATATGCAGGCACTATAAGCCTTTAACCAGAAATTCCCAGCTCAGAAGGGCAGAGTCCAGCCTCTCCTCCCACAAGAGTGCAGACCACGAACCTTCTTAATGTAAAATAACTGGCCTGAAGCCCAAGTGCTTAAACCAGAACTAATACACTTTTAGAATAACAGACACTGAGCCCTCAATCAGCAGTTCCCAACTTAGAAGGATGTAAGCTACCTGTCCTGCCACCACAGTGCAGGCCACAAACCTTCCTAATTTAAAACAACTGGTTAATCCAAAAGACTTAGAATGATAGCTACACTTTAATCAAGTTACTACCAAGCAGTAATAAATACAATTGAATACTTTAAAGAATGCTTGGATTAGTGCTCAAATTATACAAGCAAAGCTAGATTCAGCAGGCCTGGATCTAGTCTATGCTACAGCAAACAAGGTGTACCAATTTAGTAAGAAACAGTTCAAATATGCAGGCACTATAAGCCTCTAACCAGAAATTCCCAGCTCAGAAGGGCAGAGTCCAACCTCTCCTCCCACAAGAGTGCAGACCACGAACCTTCTTAATGTAAAATAACTGGCCTGAAGCCCAAGTGCTTAAACCAGAACTAATACACTTTTAGAATAACAGACACTGAGCCCTCAATCAGCAGTTCCCAACTTAGAAGGATGTAAGCTACCTGTCCTGCCACCACAGTGCAGGCCACAAACTTTCCTAATGTAAAACAACTGGTCTGAGCCCAAGTGCTTAATCCAAAAGACTTTGAATGATAGCTACACTTTAATCAAGTTACTACTAAGCAGTAATAAATACAATTGAATACTTTAAAGAATGCCTGGATTAATGCTCAAGTTATACAAACAAAACTAGATTCAGCAGGCCTGGATCTAGTCTATGCTACAGCAAACAAGGCGTACCAATTTCAGTAAGAAGCAGTTCAAATATGCAGGCACTATAAACCTTTAACCAGAAATTCCCAGCTCAGAAGGGCAGAGTCCAGCCTTTCCTCCCACAAGAGTGCAGACCACGAACCCTCTTAATGTAAAATAACTGGCCTGAAGCCCAAGTGCCTAAACCAGAATTAATACACTTTTAGAATAACAAACACTGAGCCCTCAATCAGCAGTTCCCAACTTAGAAGGATGTAAGCTACCTGTCCTGCCACTACAGTGCAGAGCACAAACCTTCTTAATATAAAACAAATGGTCTGAAGCCCAAGTGCTTAAACTAAAAGGCTTAGAGTTAGTTACACTAAGCAGTAATAAATACAATTGAGTACTTTTAAGATGACGCAAAAGCAAAATAAAGTAGGAAGACACACAAATACAGTAAAAGCAGATAATTTGTTTTTTTTTTTTTTTTTTTGAGTGAGCAAATGAGATGGGCCCAAGAGGAGTATCCAAGTGTTAATTTACAAGAGGGGCGGGCAGTTTCAAAGCCACCAAGATTAACACCAAGACAAAAACAGGGAGGGTGGGTGGGGACCTACTGAAAAACCAGTCAACTTCTAGCTAGATATTGCTCAATGCAACACAAACAAATTACTTTAAAAAGTGCAGATAAAAGTTACTTAGCTACACTTATGCATTTAAGTTGATATCATGCAGGTCTTAACCGGCCAAAGCTCACAGTTTAAACAGAAGATAATCCACTGTCATTCAATGCAAATATCTCCTTTCTTTATCAGTCAGAGCTTTTTTTCATAAATTATTATCATTTTCATGTATATTTTTATTCAGCACATCTGTTTCAACATATTTCATGTTAAAACAGATTAATACATTCCAAATTCTAAATTATAACTGTCTGTTTTCCTTCTCTCAATTTAAGTAATCTTTCTGCAATTGTGATTTACTTCCTAACAGTTAGACAAGATTGCTGTAACTAAAGTTGGTTGTTTTCTTCTCTATTAAAAGAGTAATGATTGCAATGTATCATGCACTAAAGGTCTTTTTTATGGCAACCAAGGCCATAACCTAGCCTCCAATAAATAACACACCAAACACACACACACACACACACACACACACACACACACACACACACACACACACATACACACACACACACACACACACAACTTGCATACTGTAGTTACCTCTGCTTTATCGGTCAAGTCAGTGAGATTTTCAAACAGAAAGATTATTTTAACTGAAAAGATCTGATCAGTTTTGTTGCCCTGCTGTTAATACTGTGTTACTTGTTTAGGGGAAATAACAAACAACATTGTTTTAGTTGAGGAAGTGTTCAGAATTACCTTTTTCTATTAAGCCATTTGATAAGAGAAATGAAGCCGGCTTATAGTTGTAGCTACATAGCTAAAGAGGTCAGGTTTGAACAAAATAAGACCAGGTCATCAGTATAAAGTAAGACAGGGAGGTGAAAGGAGTCAAGTGATAGTTTACTAATGAAATCGGAAAAAAAAGAATGGGAATCAGAATGGAGTTCTGAGGGACTCCTGTAAGGAGAGGGGTGGAAGCAGAGAGAGTGTTCTGAAACTGCACAGAAAAGTACCAATTGGAAAGATTCTTTATAAACCAGGGAGCTGTGTCTGAGCTAATTTCATTTTCATTTAGGTAATCAAATAGAATGTTACGGTCAACCACTGAAAGCTCTGTGGAGGTTAATAAAGATGGCTTCAGTGAGGAGGCTTTTGTCCATAGCCAAGAAGATGTTATCAGTAAATGTCCGCAGTGCAGTGGAAGTGCTCCTACCATCCCAAAAGCTATGCTGCTTTGGAGATAGTAAATTACATTAGACATGTAATGGGTAAGTTAATTGGAAACTAATTTTTCAAGGATTTCACCAATTAAGGGAAGAATAGAGATGGGATAGAAGTCACTGGCATGAGATGTGTTAGTTTTTTAAAACTCAAGTATTGTATTTTGTGCATATTGATTGCTTGAGTATTGTGGTACAATAACAATAGATTCATTCACTTTTCTGTTATTATGGATCATGACTTGAAACTCTCCCATACAAGTGTTGTTAAAAATAATGTCCATGAGAATTTAGTTTTTTTTTTGCAGCAATTTTCGGAATACTCACTAAGGGCATCTATTTTTGCAAAAACAGTTTTGTGTTTTGTAATCCTGAGTCCAGGGTATTACACCATTCACAGAGCTTCAGCTTTGCCCTGTTTCTCTCTATACTGTGTCTACTAACTCATGGGCATCCATTCTGACGTAAATTTTAAAACTTCTACAAACAAATGCTTTACCTTATAATATTGAAATATTTATTCTGAAGAAATGCACCTGCATACTTAACTGTGCTATTTTCTATGGTTTTCGTTTATTCTTTCCCCCAATTCATCTAGTTGTGAACTTATTTTGAATCTGATCATCATACTGATTACTTTCATGGTCATACTTTCACCAGCATAATGTTACAGGTTTTGTTCAAGTCTAAATATGTGAGTACCACCTGCCCCCTTTATTATATTTCATTGGTTTCCCTGCTGAAAAAATACATATAGATACTCAAGCATATAAGCACTAGAAAAAAATGTTTAAAGACATGATAGAAAAAAGAACATATTAAATCTACTGAAATTAGATACTTGTGGTCAAAAATAAGTTACAAAAATATGTATTTTAAGCAATGTTATCATTTTATCATGGGCTAGCCTAAGTTCTGGTAATCCTGTACAATGTATATTATGTCATCTTTGTATGCTCTACAGTTTTGTTTTCCTCTAAATGAAACTGGAAAATGCTTGTATAAACTTACTACTTTTTCTTTAAAAAAAATTCAATAATTGCATTCAGAAAGCAACATCATTTCACTTTACAAGTGTTTTACATAGCTTGCAACTTTATGTTTTTCAAAGCCTGTCATTTTCCCTTTCACCTGTGCTAGGTTGATTGATGCAGTATGACATCTGGTCAAGGTCTCTTTATGAAAGAAAGCATGGCCCAGAAATTATAAAATTACACAGGCATGGTAGCATATTTTGAGTTGTTGGCATAGTCTGATATTTCCTCAGTGTTGGGGACTATATCATTTAATGCAACCAGTTCTTCACAGTGTTCAAATTAAACTGTATCTTACTGCATCTGAAGATTGTAACCCCTGAAACCACATTCTTGTCTTTGATTCTTTGATCTTCATCATGATATAATATTAAAAGTCTGAATTTTTTTATTGCACTATATATGGTATCTTGGTGGAACATAGTTTCAGGGAAATCTAATATAACAGCTTTTTCATACATTGTCTTACATTGTGTTTTCATCTGTTAGTGCTGAATCTAGTCAATGGTATTGTCTTTTGTGGAGATAAGACAATGATGTATTTCTATTTCTATTTATATGTATTAATTAAAAATATAGATATTTTGCTGCATTCCAAAAGAACTCAATTCCATGCAGAGTTTAAAAACTCACTAACTTCCTGAACACCCACTTAATAATGACAAATGTAAAACAATTTCAAACTGCTTGTCAGGGACAGAATAATTTTAACTGTAAATTTAAATTTTAATATTCACACACACACAGACACACACACATAGACACACACACACACACACACACACACACACACACACACACACACACACACACACACACACACACACACACACACACACACACACACACACACACACACACACACACACACACACACACACACACACACACACACACACACACACACACACAACATCACTGAAATCAGGAATTGCCCTTCTTCAAAAAAAGTAGACTGCATATACTTCCAAACACCTGTGGCATCATCAACATCCATTTTTTCAACAATAAGTATGAAACTCTAATGATGGCTATTACTGATTGCAGTCCTCAGTGACTTACCAGAAAATCAAAAATTTTATGAGAGAAAAGGGACAAGTATGAGGCAAAATCAAGGATATCCCACAAAATCAGTTGAGAGGCATATCTGTGGCCATAGAACTTTGGGGACAAGGCATCTCTGTGACCATAAAACTTTGGAGACTAGGTTATGGCCTGCCATAAAACTAAAGACCTTTACTGTATGGTAAAGCACTCATTGTATATTTATTTATTTAGTTAGTTATTCATAGGGTAGAATTAGGCTAAGCACCAAACATTCAACAGTACCTGATTATGCTGACAGACAGAGTGCTTGCAGCATAATTTGACTAATTTTTCTTTACATATTTTCTAGCTCCTTGATACAGACTTCAGACTAGGTGACACAAAATAAGAACGCTAACCCAAGTCTGGACAAGCCCATTTGACATTGGGAGTATGAGCTCATAGTTGGCTTAGCTATCCTAGGAGAAAAAGTGGGCAAATTGGCTGCTTGCAAGGCTTAGACCATGTAGAAATCAAGTACAAAAAATCAGGATGACCCTCCACAAAGCAATGAATTCATCTCATGTAGCACACATTTCTGGCATCATGTATACATGCACACTAAAGGAGCGTGTGCTGGAATACATCTGTACGTTCAAGTTAATGTAAAGAAACAAGGAAATAGGACCTCATGGGTAACCTGAAGATTGCCATCTGACTGACTTCATGATGAAAGAGGTCACTAGATAATGATGACACCTGGCAGTCAGCATTGTAACTGGAAAAAAGCATCAAAAGAGAAAACACTTTTTTACATGTTTGTCATTAAGGCCTATGTTAATAATATATTTAACAACCTTTCTTATAGAAAAGTAGCACTGAAGCCTTTAGAGGTCTTTGAGTTATTTTTGAATTTAGTACAATGAACCAGCTAGACACCAAAATATAAAAGTAATGCAGACATTTTTGCAAACAAGAATTTGAAATGAAGTGACTAAAGATGTGTAAAAACTGTGAGGAAAGACTTCTTTCTGACTATTTTTAGTTTGGATAGTTTTATTGTTTTCTTGTTTCGTTACAGTGTAGTTTTATTTTAAAGTTGTTTTTCTCATGTTGTATCCTAACAATTTTTGAATTGTGGGAGAAGCTGATTATAAGATTTTTTACTTGGTCTGCTACAACTATTCTCATCCTAGTAACTCACAACTCACCTGCTCACAGCCAGGTGCCATAATTTGCAGGTACCTAACTCCCACTAGCCTGATCCTTATTAACTACCTAACCCTCCCACCACCCACCCTACTGTACTACATACCACTACTACCAGAAACATAACTACAACCCTAAAATTGCAATCCAGTATCTAACACTGACCATGGCATTTCCCCCCAACCAAAAGTCTGTGATCACTGCCCATCCTTAAAACTCATCTTCCTCTCCCTGACCATAAACTCTTGTTCTTCTCCCTAAACATAAAACTCCCTTTCCAGTCACTAAACCTAAAGTCTCTGATCACTCTGTAACTCTGTCCCTTCCCACTACATAAATTTAAAGTCCCCAGTTATTTCCTAACCCTAAACTCCCCTCCCACTGCCTGAACCTAAAGCTAATTTCTCCCTAAACCTAAATCCCTCTCCTGATCACTGCATGAAATCCTCATCTATGGTAACACCCCTCCCCCACTTCCTCCCCTTGACTGCTACACTCACCTTGTTCAAACTAGGTAACTGCCGTCAGAAAAGATGCAGCAGCTCCATTCTCTCTGCATGGCTGCTGCACTTCACCTGAAGATGTATTTGAGTTCAAGCAAGAGCAACCAGCCATGCAGGTGACAAGAGACTCTTGAGTTCCTGGCTGCAAGACAGTGGCCTTCAAGTGCCTGGGACTTGGGCACTTGCAGTGGACCCATTTTTGCTTAATGTAAGGAGAAAAGCAAAGGTTTAATTTTGAAAGCTGCCTGAAAAGATTGTTTTGCTAGGAGTTAAAAAATTCTAAGTTAGGGCCAAGAAGCAAACATTTGCATTGCATTCTGGATCAAAGGTAGATACAATTAAAAAAATGTAAATAACTGTTGTACTTTATGAAACCTTTAAAATAAATATGGCTATATAAATCAAAATGAAGTCATTCAAATCTGCTTGAGAATTGTTACTTTTAAGATTCATTCTAGCTTTTTGGTGAGAAAATGAAATATTTTCATGTTAAGAAGACAGTCATTCTTAACTTTATTTTTATATATCCTTCATTTGGTGTGACCTTCTAACACGTTTGACACCATTCATGTGTGCTGGGAAAGACTTTGAATACAATATCTGTTTTACTTATTAAAACAACAGATGTGCAAAAGCCTCACTATGAAAATGGCAAATTTATTTTCTACTTTCTTAATTATAGATAGTAGGCATGAAAGTGATTTATGTCAGACTCCTCTGAAGCAAATGCTGAATCAGGAATTCTAGCCTGAGATGTAATATAACAGCACATGCCATAGCACATTACCGTATGTGAGTTGATGGTACCTGACCCAGAAAACACATAAATATCTTTGGAATGTGATGACTTATGTTCATGAATTGTAAATATCTATCTGTATGAGTTCTTGTGTTAGCTGAAAAAGGAAAAAGGCTGTTCAACTAAAAAAAAAATGTTAAAAATCAGTTATTTTCCATATTTATTCTAATAAACTCAAAGTTTAAGAAAGCATCTCTAAAAGAAATTCTAGAAAAAGAATCTATCATTCCATGTCATACCAATGGTCCTGGCACTTCATGCTGATGTATATACATTTGCTAATAAAACAAACTGCTCTGAAGTTGCCAGCGTGTTTACTAAGACTATATAATTGTTCAGAAGGGTATGCATTAATGGTAGTTTCATAATTAGTTTAATTAAATCATTAAAATTAAGATAATGGAAAGAAGTTTCTTCTCCATGAAGGATTCCAAATAAATGTATAGATCATTTGATAAGGCAAACATAACTTGAATTTTAATTTGTTAGTTTTCTAAATGATACAGCTTTAAGTTTATCTAAATGCATTTTACTGGCAGCTTACCTAAATATGAATCTACTATTTATTTTCATATTTGTGCTATAAGAAGAATTTCTGGTTAAATCTTGACAGTAAAAATTAGCAGCGTTCAATTTACACCTTGTGCTCCAAACATAATTCAAATTCAAACATAATTAGAAATGAATGTACAACCATGCACACAAAGCAATTAATATTAAATTATTTATTTCAGAGTAAAATTCATATAGTGGTATAAATGGATGACTTCTGATGCTATAAATAAAGTCTTCAATTATATGCATAGGCAGTGATATGTAATATGAGTGCAAAAATGTACAAAAACGTTTGACAGCTAAATCACGCAGGTTATGTGTTTATTGGAGGACAGCTAACACAATTCTTTTGGGTGTGTAACTTCTCTTTTTCTAAACCAGTTGACCATACTTTGTATGTTGATGAATTTTCAGTCAAAAACCCAAATCTGACTGGTTTAAAATCTTGTAAATAATTAAAAAAATAGAAAAAAAGAAAGAAACGACAAAGCAGGCATCTACTTCTATGATTTTCCTTAATTTAAATGTTACTTTTAAAAGGTGTCCTCATGAGGATTCCACTTTTGTTTGTTCACGTATTTGTTTGTTTGTTTGTTTAGCAAGCTAGATTTTTGACAGGGTTCCTTTATACTACATTGATGATCTCATAATGTAGCAAACCACATTTTGTATCTGTTGCCTTCGCCTTTTTGGATTACACCAAGAAGCCGTTGGTACCCTATAATTCTGCTTAAAACTTGCAGGGTCACAGAAGATTTAGACAAGGGCGGACTGCTCATATGGCCTTCCTTGACCTTCTAACACCTTTGACCAAAAACCTTTCAATCGAAAAGATTAGAAGTAAATAAAAGTTATAACAATTTTATCAAGCAAATACTATACCTGATCAACACAGTTACTACAAATGTCAAAATAGGCAACCAAGATATGCAGCTAAATCAACAAATTATTAACCTACTGCTTTTGAGATTCAGAATGCTATCAAACACATATAGATTAATAACAATAATTAGATCCCAAGATGCACTTCTATATTCAAAATATTGGGAAGGAAAAAATAACAAGATCACTGTTGAACAAAAATCTGCTGCAACTGAACTTATCCTGAAATTAACCCCTCTCAAAAAATGAATTTATACCCAAATTATGATTAACAATAATCCCTACCACACACCAGTCTTTCTAAGTAAAATCAATCCTTCTCTCTCTCCTTTTTGCCCCACATGTCCAAACAGTGCAGCTGATACCCTTCATATTTTTTGGAGCTATAAGAACGTTTACAAATTATGGTGCTCATTAAGAACCAATTAGAGAAAGAGGGTTGCACTAAATCTACCCTGTCATGGAAAATTGCAATTTTACATGTATTCCCCACCAACTTTTCACATGAAAACAAACACATCATAGTAACATTGTGTGCAATGATGAAATCATACATAGCTCAAAATTGGCTAGATAGAACTAAAATTACATGGGATGAATTTAAAGGAATGGCTATGAAATACATATTAGCCAGCAAACTAATCACAAGAAGCCAAAAAAAAAACTATCCTACTACCAGAAATATTGAAAAACACTTATAGAAATCTTAAGGTAAAACCGGTCTATAGACAAGGGACTACAACATCACTACTACTCTAAACAAATAAGGAAAAATAAAATAAAATAAATATTAGCAAAGCTTTTACTCATCTTAAATTGGGAAAGATCTAGGAAGTGCAAACATACTGAACATCAGAGGTAACATCAACTGTATATAGTGTACATAATTATTACAAGATACAACTAAAGTTAGATAGGTTATAATATTTTGACAAAACTGTTTCAATGACAGATTCCATTAAGATTAAAATATCCCTGAGTAGATTTTGTCTTATAATTTAATGTGAACAGTTAAAATGTTAGCTAATTCTGCAGATTGTTAGGTGAACACTGATGGTATATGTCCTGTCTATGTTATTATGTTTATTGCAACTTTATATTCCGTGTATCTTGTCCTTAAACATTTCTGTTTTATTACTTTTTTGTATTAAAAAATAAAAGGAAAATGCAATAAAAAATATTTTGAAAAAAAACACATTTGACACCATTCCCCATCGAGGTATCATTTATAAATTTCATCAGTCTCAGGTTTAATTCTTACATTCTCTGCTAGACAGCAAATTAGATTAACAGGAGTTCTGACTTTGTAGCGGTAGAAGGTATCTCCTCTAGCTACAAAGCTTTATTCCACAGGGTTTAGTCTTTGGCTCCCTGTTAGTTAACATTTACTTCTCTAAAGAAACATTTTGCATCCAAGATCTCTAGCTATCTAAGTTTGTAAACAACTACAAATTAGGCACAGTCATCATATGTTCTCAATTACTCATGCTGTCCAGCAGCCATTTTATCAAACCAATGTCTGTATGTCATAATGAACTCGCTCTAAATGCTAGGAAGTGCAGCACAGTTACCTTCAGTAAAGACCTGACCCCTTCCTCTTCTTACTTTGCTGACACTCACCTCAAAACATATTTGATTATTAGAGATCTGGACATCTGCAAAGTCAATGAGCTCTATTTTTGAGCACCATATCTTGATGGTGGGTAAGAAATCCCTCGGCCTCAGGCAGCTTATCTGTTGGTGCATCTAATCTAGGTAAAAGCATTCCTTGTCCCTCTGTACTCTTTTCCGTTATACTGATAGCCAAATATATTGGTGTCTCGAGAATGTGCCTATCTAAACACATTCCTAACTAAACAAATCCTGGGATTAAGCTACTTAGCCTCCCAAGGAGATTAAATTATTTTTCTTCTACTCATAGAGGTTCATGAGAGGTGACCTGTGCTTAATGTTCCATACAATGAAATACGCTGAGGTTTTTGACACTCTTCACTTTTAAAGAACAAAATATCTAACCTTTCCTCTCTACTCACCTAAAGTGCCAGAAGACATCCTACCCTGCACTCTTCTTAAATCTCCTTCTCTTCATCTTTCTTCTGTAACCATAATATGTACACCATCTCTCATACTAAGACATCACTCTTTTTCCCTCACTGTCTCTAGTCATGCAATCTCTGATATCTCTTTAAATATCTTATTAGAATTGACTCGGATCTCATTTATCACATACTAATTTATGTAACAAATAATATGACTACTGAGTCTTTCCTCACATATTTTCCACAACTCATGTTATTGTTTTTCATTGCATTCTACTATGAAACATATGTTCTATGTTTTTCTCCTTACAACATTTTATTGGCTCTTATGTTTTGTAATGTAACATAATTCTTTGTGATTTAAACTATTTGTACTTCATGTTTGGCAGTGTAACATGTTACTTTGTTATTTAAAATATCTCTACTTGATTTTTGAATGATTGTGAGTATAAAGCTATTCTACCCAGGTCTCCACAGAAAATTGGCAGTTTCTGGACCAGTTGAACTTTTCTGGTAAACAAATGTCAAATAAATAAACAAACACCTGATCCAAGACCTAAACCTTCATTGTAATATAAAAAAAAAACACTTGGTGATATAATGGGGTTCTTACCCAATGCATCCCCTGTATTTAGAATATACTCCCTCTGAATATCAAACACAGTATACCTCCCTGACTACCTTCAAAGCCAGCTTCGGTAACTAGATGGGTAACAACAAATTTGTTAATGCAAATGATCTCCTCTGTCCAGAAGAAATGAATCCACCTTTATGAAAACATAGGTGATCAGGCTAAGCTTTTGGAAGGCTCTCCAGCCATACGCCTAGTATAAAACTATCAGTCTATAACCCTGTGATCTGAATCAGTCTATATTATTTAATGAAATCTTAAGATAGCTTCCACAGTGCTCTTTTCTGGCTACATTATTATCTTCAGCTCTAACCCCTTTTCCCCAAGACTACAAAGGGAGCCGAAATAACATCAGCCTTGTCTGTAAGTAGCTGCAACAGATCAGCTACAATGCAATTTGGTGCCCACCACAGGCTAGTCAATAATAAATAATAGTAGTTAAGACATCCTACCCCCTGGAGGGGGAGGCAGGGTTAACCATTTGAATTGTTGAACTTGCAATGCAAAGTCCACAAATGTGGAGACTAAATGACTGAAAATCCAGACTTGCATATATTAAATCTACAATTGCCTTTCTTGTAATATTCACTACTCTGTGATATATGGCAATCTCAGAGTTGGTGTATATTAAGTATTGGGGGTGTGGAGGGCTTGCCCACCAAATTGGAAGGTGCCTGAACATGCTAATATTGTTCTATATAACTGTCCACCCCCAGAGTATTAAGAAAAGTTTATTGCATGACCTGATAATGTCCATGCTTTCAGAGATAAAATATTGTAGGCAATGTCTGCCTATTGTTTACCTATGTATTGATATTGTATAATGCCATTGCTTTCTTAGCTCAGGTTATGGCTGATGAGGGTCTCCAACCAGCCCATCTACCTGGTTAGCTCATTAACACCTGATGGCAGATAGATTATAAGGTATTACTTTTCTGACCCCTGTAGACTTAAGAGAAATTGAGTGTGTGTGTGTGTGTGTGTGTGTGTGTGTGTGTGTGTGTGTGTGTGTGTGTGTGTGTGTGTGTGTGTGTGTGTGTGTGTGTGTGTGTGTGTGTGTGCGTGTCTGTGTGTGTGTGTGTGTGTGTGTGTGTGTGTGTGTGTGTGTGTGTGTGTGTGTGTGTGTGTGTGTGTGTGTGTGTGTGTGAAACAGATAAAGTGCAAGACAGAAAATACTTTCAGCTCAACAAGGATCATAGCGTTCTGCCTTACTTGCTCATAGTCATGTTCTTATTTTTAAAGATCATGTGCATCTATTTTTTTTGCAGATAACTGCAGTCTTTCTCTATCTTCTAGAATGATAGGATAGCTTCCCAGTCTGCAAATCCAGTTTAGTAGATCTTCTTTTGCTTTATTTTACTATTACTTTCTGCTCACAAACTTTGGCTGTCCACAGGCTTACTACAGCAGTACTTCCTGCCTTTGCCTCATCGTGCTTGTCATTTTGATGATGTACAGCTGAATTTATCCTGCACTAGCAGGTTGGATCTCTTCTCACTGCCTTTTTTTTTTTTTTTATAAATAAGTAATTATCACGTTAATGCTGCACATGGGCTGAGTACAGTATGTTCATTTATTAATAGTACAGGTTTTGCATTAGTATGCATTTTCTATGGAACTCTAATATGTAGCATTAGTTTCCAACTGTAATTCCCAGTGATTTATCAGAAAATCAAAAGTTTTATAGGTTCATAGGTTCATACTAGGCTATCTGCCCTAGGGCATTTATAAGCCTAGCCAGAGTGTGTTTATAAGCCTAGCCAGAGTGTGTTTGGCTTTCGCCACCCATTTTAAATTAATTTTGCTATGCCCTTTTTCGAGGTTAGTATACTGTGCCTCTGTCTAACAGTGACACAGAAGTGATACCCGGGGTAAACCTACGATCTCCCATCCACTCATCAAGATTCCTCTTGAAGAGAGTCAATGAGGGACTCTGCCTAACTTGGACTGGGATTTTATTCCAGAGTGAAGGGAGCCTCTGGGTTATGAATCTGTCCCTCCAGCATGTCCTATTTATTTCAGTGCTGAGGTTCAAGTCTCTCGAGCGTGTAGCTCGATGGGATTTGGATTTTCTGAGGTGCAGCATGTCCATGAACAGGGTAAAAATGAGGCAAACTCAGGGACGTTATGTAAAAATCATGGACAGAGGAAAGGTATGATTCAATGATATTAGACAAATCAGATACAATTAAGATTTATGAGCTTTATGCTGCACATGGTATGCTTGTGAAACAGAAGCAGTCTTCACATTTGCTTTCACATAAAAGGAATGCAGAATGCATGGGGGCTGAAGACTGGATTAACATGTAACTAACATTAAAACTGAAAATTAGCCAAAAATACAAGTAAAACTGCCCCCGTCTAAAACTCCTGTCCCCGTATACTTTTCTCCTTCCTGCTGATTAGGCAATGGATGCTGTTGTCCCTTACATACTGTCAACATTATTAGGAAGAAAGTCGAACTTCCTGCAGAGTAATTAATGAGGGTGGAACATGTTAGGGCTAGGAATGGCATGTTTTTGGAAGAGATCTTCCTTAAAAAGAAAAGTTGGAATTAAACTTAAATGACAGAACTACAGCTAATATAAGCAACTGCTGAGGAAAAGCATGTTGAGAACAGATAGGCTACTTTGATTTTGTCCGCTTACACATGATACTTTATTTTATCATGGCACTCAGTACTGCAAATGCAGTACTATAGATAACTTACTGTGAAACAACAGGTAATAAAAGCAGCTACTGAGGAAATGCATTTTGAGAACAGATAGGCTACTTTGATTTTTGTCAGCTTCCACATGTAGTTTAAACTACTTTATCATGGCACTCAGTACTGCAAATGCAGTACCGTAGATGTGTTATTGTGAAACAAAAGTGTTGTGCATGGTCTGTTTTTAGTGTAGTAGGCTTGACTGAGACAAGACAGCACCCAGAACTAGTACCATATGAATGAATCAGTAAACACCCTCCCCTCATCTTGATCACAACAAATTTTCCAAACAAGTGCATATTGTATACATGCACATATGGCATAAAGTACTGTGTGAATATACCTCTTGTTTGTGTTTATTATCATCATCATGTGTGTTTATTATCCAGAATTGAATACTGAATTACTATCTAACTGTGTGTCTACTAATATTGTATAATCTGAGAGTGTTTCTTTTAGCTCACTTGGGTGATGTCTGCAAATAGTCATTCTTGATCAGTGCACTACCGAAGTAAACAAATTTAAATAAATAGCATAACCAGCTCTGTAGGTAGGAATAAGTTAACAAAGTGAAAAATAAATGTTTTACATTATGAGAAATGTCATTGTTTGATCCTAGTCCTTCAAATGCAGAGTTTGATGGCAGGGGTATTTGATGTATGTTAATACCGCCTTTTTTCACTGGCAATGGACACTTCAGAATTAGAATATATTTTTACACATAATGAGGTCACAGTCTGTACAGGAAGGATGGAAGAATTTGTCACTTCAGCAACAATTCTCTTAACAGTTACAACACTAAGTCAGTTTCTGGTGTCATGTCTCATTCAAGTTTGCTGTCCCTGCACATCTAAGACTTCATCGGGGCTTTGATAAACTGACTTCATTTATTTCAGTTCAAGGTGCTCATCTTCTTTTGTTAAGATCATCTAGATCAGATGACTCTATCACTAGAAGTTAATTAGGCTAATAATTTCTTTAGCAGAGCTACTTATACCAATAAGTCATTTGGGGATCTTCAGGATCTGCTTATGTATTATTTCATTTATTTCTGAGATATTTTTCACACCCAACTCATCATATAACTGTACCCACTGCAATTATTTGTTAGCATTCAAATATTTAGTTATCTTTAGAAGTTTATCAGAGAAGTACTATCCTGAATAAATCAGTAAACACCTTCTTCTCAGATCTCAACAATTTGCACACCTCCCTCACAGTGCAGCCCTTTGGGTTTTATTGAGTTTTGGAACTTCCCTTCCATTATGTAAATTTCATATTTCAGCTTGTTAGGTCAAAAGTTATCTTTGTGGTTGTGTATAGTATGTCCTTAAGGCACTGAATTACATTCCTTTAGTTTGCATCGGTAATACTTTCAACTGTTCTGTTGTATCCTCACTTAACTTCAACTTTTCATGGTGGATGATGAACTCCTCAAAATGCAAGCATAGTTTTTTTTCTGCTCTAAAACTTCTTCAGTGTATTAAATCTTTTCATTTCTTACCTTACCACTTTGAACTACCACACTCTTACCTTACTTGATTATTACAAGTCTGAAGGTAAATTGGGTCTCCATTATTATTCCTAAACAGCACAAATACTAGAGTTTCCAAAACTTTCCATCACAACACCCCTTTTTTAATTTCTCCAAGTGTTTTGGGTTTCTAATACAATCACATAAATGGACCCCATTCCTAAGTCAAGATATAATTAAAGTTCTTGAAATCAGTATTGTTTCAATACTGGATGTTAGCTGGAAGTGCTCTTTGTAGCACCCATAGTCTGCCCAATAATGACTCCTTCTGCAATTCATATGGAGTTACATACATATGGACAATTATAAATAATTTATTATATGACCCATTGCTCCTACTACTGCTGGAATTGTCTGGGTATCTTTCTTCCACACTGCTCTTGTTTCTGCCTGCAAATCCTGGTACTTTATGACTTTATGTCTCTCTGTTCATAAGACACTGTAGTTACTGGGTGTTGTGATTTCAATAACCAATGCTACTTTTGTCTTCTTTTCATGGAGTACTACATCTGGTTTGCTTGCAATTAATTTTAGATTGTTGGTAATGGATGATCCCATGTGATACAAACCTTATCATTTTCTATGATGCTTGCGGCTCATGTTTCCAGTGATTTTTAGCTACTTCAATATTATAATATTTGCACAATCCCCAATGCAACAATCTTGCTACATTATTATGCCATTCAGTATACAGTCCTTCTGCCATTAGTATATCACACCCCCATGTAAGTTTGACAATATTCTTCCAGATCTAAACCCTCTCTAGCTTACTCAATTTCTTCTTCAATCTATTAACATGTAGTTTTGGCCTTCACAGTTTCTCCAAGACAGGCCTCTATCGCTGACTTTAAACTCATAACTGTAAATGCAAAGGGAAATATCCAAGTGTGTGCCAGACTTATGGTGGATGGCAACACTCATAGGGAACCTTAAGAAATTGCCAACCTGCTGGCTGACAGATTTGGTGACAATTTCACCCCCCCCCCATCCCTGCCAGCCATACTCCATAGCATTCCTGACACCTTTCCTCTACCGTTTATCTCCAAAGAACAAGTCATTCAAGCACTCTCCAAGCCCAAAAATACAGCCCCTAGGGGGCCATATAACATCCCAGGCTGTATACTAAACAATCTAAAACAAGGCCTAGTGGAACCACTTAGCTGTCTCTATACCACAGACTGGTTTTGTGCTGGAGGAGTGGAGAACAGCAACAGTAATCCCTTTCCACAAAGGTACATCAACCGAACCTGGGAACTCTAGACCCATAAGCCTGACCAGCCTTATCTGCAAGGCCATGGAAAGAATCATTATGGACCTTATTGACCAGGACATAGGTAACTTCCAAACTCCTGACCCAACCCCATTTGGTTTCATCAAGGATAGTGCTTGCTTATTAAACCTGGTGAACTTCTTTGAAAAAGTAACCAAACCCTGGATGAAAGTGAAGCAGTACACACTGCCTGTCTTGAGTTGGCCAAGGTGTTTGACACAGTTCCCCACTCAGGGATCATTGAGAAACTCTCCCAGCTGGGTAGTAACCCATTCATCACTAGATGCATAGCAAACTGGCTTACAGATAGAATGCACACTGTTAAAGTTATGGAATCCACCTCCACCAGTAGACCAGTTACAAGTGGTGTACCACAAGGTTCTGTACTGGGCTCTTTACTGTTCTGAATTTATTTTTCTGAAGTCCAGTCAAAAGTTAATGGCCTGTGGCATACTAAGTTTGCAGATGACTGTAAACTGGGCACAATCATGGAGTCCCCCGACAGCATCAACAAATTACAGAAGGGACTGACACAGACAAACGACTGGTGCCAGGGTCATGAAACTAAACACAAAAAAGTCTCAATATTCCTTTGGCAGAGAAGTAGCCCCTACCATTAGGATATAGACAGTCCATCAATGACCATCTACTAGTATTTTCTGTGTGGGATCATGCAAACAAACACAAGGTTAAGAAATATGTTTTTAAAAACATAGAGAATCATGTGACAGCCACCTTTAATCTTGTAGCTAAGGTCGTAGACATATTAAGTTAAAAACTGCCTTGCTGCTGATCAACAGCAAACCAATAACAGAATATGTCACTGATGGCAAAATCTAGTCTCTTTGGATATGTCATTCAGCGTATTAGTCAAGCAGGACGCAGGTGGCAATTAATTTCTTACAAAGCGACATGCAAAGACAGGTATTAGACAGCACCTTCATGGGCTTTCAGATGGAGATTCTATTTAGCATTGTTATTTAGTATCTATAAGTCTTTTGATTTGATTTAGACTCAATATTTTGCAGCCCATTTTCACAGTTAATTGAAATGATATAATGATTTGCTTACTGAGTACATGCCTTAATAACTGTGATTATGCCCTTACCCCACACCCACATGTTCTAAGTTACGAAGACTGACCAAGTTAACCATATATAGAGCTCACTATGGGTACAAATGGGAAAAGAAAAAGTAGTGTGATATATAACATTATGTCTGTCACACTTTTTCCTTAAGACAGAGTGATCATGAAACTTTACAAACCAGCTACTGGCCAAAATGCCTACCTTCAACATCGTAACTACACATCTGATCTTTCTTCAGACTGAATCACCTTGTCCACAGCCAGCACTCCTGCGACATCTATACAATATATCAGTACTAAAAAATAAAGAAAGATCCGTGGCATTATTCCATCTGCTGCTGTCTCTGCCCTGGTGGTCCAGTCCAGGTGTGATGCATACCTCTTGACCTGTTTCTTCTCTGTTGCCATCACTTCCATTTTCTCCAGCTGATGCTTCACAGCATGGCTGATAGGGCAGTGGTACACTACTTTGTAATTGTCTGCACAGAACCCCAAGTGACATCATTCTGCTCATTTGGTCACGTTTTCCAAATACCTCCTTATATTCTGCTACTATCCTTTCCTTCAACATCTGCTCTATTTTATTTATGTATTTATTGACATTGGATTACCGGGAAAGTCAGACTGGGTAGAAACCTATTTTCAGTGGAGGCCCAGGGAGAAAAGCTCCATTTTATTTTCAAAGAGGGTGGTTATGTTCTGTGTTCTCTGTGATATGTCTGAAACAAGAGCATTGAAAACTACTGGACCCAAAACTGAATAGTATAGCAGTCAAGTTGTCAGTTTTATTTATTCCTGAATCATCCCTCTAACCACAGCTCTCTTTGTCCAACTCTTTAGTGATTCAGTATCCAGTTCCTCAGTCTTGGTCCAGCTCCCACTTCCTCCAGTTTTCCTATTCACACCTGGGGCAGTGCCTGAATATTATGGGTAAGAACAAGCTGTAAGATACTGAGTGTACAGGCACAAATCCATGCCACCATCTTGCCCCTAATATATAATGTATATGTGTATAATATAATATATGCCCCCCCCCATATATTAGTAAAATCAGGTTATATTGGCTAAGTTTGTAAGGGCTCCTAAACAATTAGCCTAGTATTCTCCTATGAACCTATTAATTATGTGTGAGATCAAGTATAAGACCATGTAGAACTCCAAATATGTGATGCCTGTTTGTAGTCTCCTGTGAGTTTCACATATAATGAAGAAAGACAGCCACCATCAAGAAGTAAAATAGTAAATACTTTTAATACTTCACATATAACTCTGTCTAAACTAGATCTGAATATAAACCCTTGGCTGCCATTCTGGTTAATTGCTGTGCTCTGTAAAGGAGTCCAACCTTCCTTCTGTAACTCACAGCATCCCCCACCCCACCACTGCTGTTAAGCTAATAGGCCTTGGATGCCCCTATACCTGTTTTCCTCCAGCCCTCAGTCATTTTTGCACTAGTTCATAATCTGTTAAAGAAGTCATGTCAAGTGATCTGCTAGCACACTTCTCAGATTCCTGTGGACTTTGGGAAGTATCCAACTCCCTGCCCACCTTCTTCCTCTATACCCAACTCCCTGCCCACCTTCTTCCTCTATACCCAACTCCCTGCCCACCTTCTTCCTCTATACCCAACTCCCTGCCCACCTTCTTCCTCTATACCCCTTTGTCTGTTCATTGCTCTTACCATTCGATTCTGCCTCGGTTACAACATGGTGCCCTCGTTTTGCATATCTTCCTGAAGAATGAACAGAAAGAGATATATCTGGCCACATATGAACCAACAACACAAAGACAACAGAAGGGAGAAGGAAAGGGAGAGAGGGAGGGATACTCAGCCAGATAAGAGTAGCAGATGACAAAAGAGTACAGGATCAATAGGTGTACACCACTTTCCATTCAAGTCGCAAAGAAACAGTCCAATAATGGATGCTTTTCTCTGTCTTATCTATGCACAGAATTAAAAACGCAATACATTAAAATCCTTGAATAATATATTTAATTCAAATATTGTATACATGCTGTAAATCATTTCAATCAAATAAATTTGCAAAGCCTACTAGCCTAAATCACTCTAAAGAGAACTTTTCTGTAAGATATACTAGAAATTAGAAAGAAGCACACCAAACTAAACTAAATTAATTAGAAAAACAGTTCTTAACATGTGCTGGAGTCAGCAGTTGAACACAAATGCATATCTGTCCTATGGAAATACACCTTAAATCTATTTTCAAAATCTGAAATTAGCTACAGTCTGCCAGGTACTAGACTACAGACTGTACACTCATGTGGCTGTATATCATAGCAGCAATCCAAACTGTAAACCTTCCAATTTCCTTGTAAGTAATTAACTCAAAAGTCACAAACTTCCATTAATAAAACATGCAAAAGTATGATCAGCTAATGTACAAACTTATGGAAGTGAAGCTGTGTTTCAAACCATTTCTTTCTTTCTCTGATTAGTTTTACTTCTCTTGTCATGGCCTCATTCATTCTCAAGACACCCAACCCTAAACTTCATACATCCAGGGAAATGTCTGCTACATGAAATCAATCAGCCTTGTTATTCTTTTTTTTTTTTCGTTTTTGTTTTTTTTTTTGACTAAGAAGTTTTTATTTTTTTAACAAGAAATAACAGATAATCAAATACAATAAATTTAAATTATATATATATAATAACATATGCTTAACAAATGAACAATGTAAAATATTTACAATATTTACAAAGGCCTGATATTAGATTTTAAGTGTAGAACTCCAAAATGTCTTAGTTCCTTGTTCAGTCATTATAATCATTATTTCCCAAATAGAAGTCAATAAGTGAAATGACTTTAACTCATTACAGCAGAGTGCACTTCCAGGTGTTTCTGCACTTATCTCCTACTCCACCTCTAGGCTTCAAATATTACTTGTTCATATTTGCATTAAAAATTCCAAAACAGTGCTACATACAATTTATCAGAGTATTGTATCTTGTTGCATACACCAACACAATTGTACTGATAGTTGACCTCTGTCAATGAATATTTGTTAGAACTGTAAGGTGATAACTTAATTTCTTAAAGGCCCAAGCCACACCCACTGGGAGTTAAAGGTACACCCTCAAAAGCGCTGTACTGGAGGGAATGAGTTAATCCAAGGATTGTTGAAAAATGTATTGGGATGGATTCTTAATTCTTTTACATTGGTCTTTTTGACTGCTGTTTCTTTTAGGAATATGAGATAATCTTCAAAAGATGGATACGCAGATTTTTTCCATTTTCTTGTAATGCTCTTCCTTGCAACAGCCATAATAGACCAAAGAATATTATCAGCCTTATTATTCTGTGAAGTGGACCAAGTGTTCAGTGTAATCTGCCATATCAAGTAGATGTCCTCTTCTGCCTCTGTGTGAGGCTCCTGCTTGTTTATTTAAAGATAAGGTGAATGGCAGTGGACATGAAAGTTAACGGTTTGCATCCATATGACAAGGAAATAAAGCTTACAGAGAATGATCCTTTTGGTTCTGGTATGAGGTTTTACCTACTGACTACTCACTGCTATAATACTGATGTCTTTTCTACATCCTAGAAGATGTTGGCTGGACTACTTGTCCAATTAGGTGTTTTCTTTATTATTGGAATATTATTTATCCAGTTATTTAATGGATTGTAAGATAATCACTGAAGACTGTAATTTTTTCCATTTGCATGACAGGAGCCCATGATTTCACCTATCCTTAAGAAACTGTCCCCTGGCTTTCAGACTCTGTATAATTGCAGACAAATCTTGAGCTTTCATTTTATTGATTAGATTATCGATATTTTTTACAAACAACTTGATTTTTTCTTAAAATTCCTTAACCTCCTTTATTAGTTTCACAATATTTTCATGACTAGCCATATACAGAGGAAGCCCTTCTTAGGCTATTCTATTATCTTCTAGAGGTACAAGATCAAAGCTGTTATTCTGCCTTATATTTCATGATGTCCCAGTGGCTTTTGACAATATGAATCAGCATTCTTTTGGCTCATATCTACACATACTGAGAGCTGTCACCCACTCTCATTGACTAACTTACCACCTACCTGTCAGGGCACACTTGGATGGTGGCTTCCAAGATATGCTTGTCTGGTATTTATCCTATGCATTGCAGAGTATTGCAGAGTTCTGTACTGGGATTTTCTTGCTCACAGTGCACGTGTTTTTGCTACGAGCATTACCTGAAGGAGAGTTTTGTGCTAGCATATATATGCAGGTGACAACCAGTTATACCCTTATGCTAAATTAACCCTGTAATTACAAAAGAGATGGTTATCCATGCAATGTTTTAGCCATTCACATATAACATTTTTGGTCCAATAAGCAAGAAATTGCGTCTAATGTGCATCACCTCAATGAGAAAACATACAAGAAAAATGAAATTGAGTGGAACAACTGGAACTGGAAACTAATCCAATATTATTAAAACTACAGCATGTAGGTTTCCCATGACTCCAGCTTGTGAACATCTTCACAGCTACCTTACTGACTAATTTTACAAGGTGTGATCATATTTCTCCATTTTCCAGAATTTGCACTGGTTTCTGTTTACCCAGAAGACTGAGTAAAAAAGTTTTAATTGTAATACATTTAGCTATTCATGATGCAGATTTATACCAATTAATTTAAAGAGGTGATGGTTCCCTCTGGGCCTGTCCATACCATCTGCTCTGCCATTCCTGTTGACGCAGTTCTACTCATTTTAACCAGGGTTACATCTTAAGTAACTACATGGGAGAAGTAATAGGAACGTATATCTAGTATGGTAGGGGCTCAGTTTTAACAGGTAAACTTTGTTGCAATAAATGGATGATGCATGCAGTATTATGCCTCATTTGAAAAAAGTGTCATTTTAATTGACAAGATTCACTAGATAGCTATATGACTAATCACCTTGCACAAAAAGACTGCCAAAGAATTTTTTCAACAGCAACCAATAGGAAGCTTAATAATAAATATTATATAAACAATTCAATAGGCATTGCATAAGCTTTTTTTTTTACTTCCAGGATCTCTGCAATAGTAGATTTGTGAATGCCTTCAATCAATCACACAGTGTTACTGTGTCAAAAATAGACTTGACAGATTCTACAGTTAAAAAAAGCTTACAAAAGTATTTACATTTAATTGATCCACTGCATGCTAGTGTTGTATGAAAGCACTGCTTTCATTTATTTATATCCATATTAATAAAACAATTACTTTGAAGGTGTTGTACAATCACAGTGATCAGATCTTTTGTCAGATTTTTAGTTGACCCACTCCAAGATATTACCCTATCTATTTTTTTATTAGGATAAGCATTATGTATGATAAGTGTCAAAAGAATGGGTGACCTGAGCATCAGCACCCTGACTGGAGAATGAACATTCTCCAGCAGGGTATTAATGTACATGTAATGCCCAGTGAAAAATGAGTCCACCGCTTCACGGCAGCATACTAAGCTGCCATGCAGCTCAGACTGAATGAAAGCTAATGGCCGCCATTATTTTAAGCTCTCTAAGCAGTGTTTTTGCTGTTTAGCAACTGTAAAATAAAAGTAAAAAAATTTAAAATAAACATAGAAAAGTTTGTGTGTGCGTGCGTGCGTGCGTGCGTGTCTGTGTGTGTGTGTGTGTGTGTGCGCGCGTGCACCCGTGTGTATGTGTGTGCACGCGCGTGTGCGTGTGTGTGTGTGTGTGTCTGTGTGAGTGAGCGTGACTTTATATGTGCATGAAAATGAGAATGAGAGCAATCAAAGTGATTACTTTACACTCGCTAAGCAGCACTTTTGCTATTTAGTGAATATAAAATTAAAAGAAACATAAAAAAGAAAGAAAGCAAGGTGTGTGTGTGTGTGTGTGTGTGTGTGTGTGTGTGTGTGTGTGTGTGCGCGTTTATGTTTTTCTCTGTCTGCATGTGTGTGTGTATGCATGCTTGCATGCATGAAAGCGGAAGTGTGTTCCTGTGTGTGTTTGTGAGAGAGAGAAAGAATAAGATTGATCGAGCAGCAGTAGCAACCACAGTTAAGAAGTTTGCATACCTCTCACCTCTTAGCTCAAGAAATCTGCATAAAACCGAAAATACAGAAGGGAACAAAGGCTCAAACCTAGGAACAGATTTTAAATATTGATCTTATGAAATTAGAAACCTGCTTGAATAGCAGGATTTGTGTTAGCATGCATGTTCTGAATGAAATACTGAGACTCAAATGTATGTCATTATTTAGTGACTTCATTCCCCAATGATTGACAAACCATAAATTTTAGGAGTAAAAGATGAAAAATGAAGTAGATATCTGGATATTTTTTGAAAATGTTAAATTTTGGATATAAAATACTTCCTCCGACACTATTTACATACACTACAGCAACTTTGAAGCATTAGGCAGAGGAACCATTTTACAACAAAAAATGTATAAAAAATAATAGAATAATACAAAAATAAGTAAAACACAACAATTTTATAGATAACCCATTTTCTAAGTGCAATAATGCCCTCCAGGTTATGTGTTACTATGTAAATAATGCCCTTCCGGGGTATAGATGTCCTCCGTCTGCGGTGTTGGGCCTCATAACACCCTTGGACAGGTGTTATTTACACAATAACACACACTCTGATGAGCATTATTGCTTGCTTATTCAATCTTTGAAATTAGCTACTTTATAGACATTTTTTCAATCCATTTTAATTAATTTCAGTTGAGCAGGGCTGTTTAAGAATCAGTCACTGTATATGGACATTGTTAAACTTGCATTCGATTTTAACCATATACTTCCATCATTCCATAAAGGAAAACTTTTAGGTTATACCATGGTAAATGGTGACCAGGATTCAGAAAGTGCATCAGGCACAAGCCTTCACAGTCCTCATTAGTCTATGTGGTTGGAGGACACTGGAGTGCTTCTTTGGACTCATGCTGGAATTACTCCCTTGTACTGTAATACAGGCATAACCCCTTTTGTAATCCTACAGCTAGCAAGGTGTCTAACATGTATAAACCTACTGCATTTTATGTAATTAAAAAAATGTCTAGCTATCTAAAAATAAATCTCTATTTCTGTAGTCTAACACAACACCTGAAGAAGCCACTTGAGGGAAAGCCCTTTGCAACTACCCTTAATACAAACACAAAAGTTCCCTTGTATGATTTTTAAAAAGTGACTTACTAGCATGAGGTGGATTGATCTGCACATGCTCCTTCTTCTAATCAACCATGTGTATAACTACAAAAAATTAACAATAAATAAATAAATAAATAAATAAATAAATAAAAAATGAGTTCCAAAAGTATATGCTAAACATCTTATAATATGTTTAGGTAAATTAATTTTATAATGGGAATAAATGGCACTACAGTGTGGGTAGTATTGTATTAAACTCCTCTTATAAAACATAATTTCACCCACAAGGAGAACTTACTATCAGCATGAGTGAATATAACATAGCAGTATTCATACAAATCATGACTCTACGTTTCTTGGGACAAACCTAGATTAGCAATTCTAATCTTTGCAGTGCTTTGTATATTCAGTGGCAACTGAAAAAAAGATGATTGTCACCTTAGGATAGAATATACTAAAATAAAGCATTAAGAGGAAGTATTTAATGACCCTTCATATACCTGTAGGATTATATCTAGCAGAAATTTGCAGAGTTGAGCTCTTCCCTCCAAACATACACACACACACACACACACACACACACACACACACACACACACACACACACACACACACACACACACACACACACATTCTCTGCACACATTACTGGTATGGGAGAAGTGGAATGGCATGTATGAAAATTTGCAAATGATGCTGACTTATGTAATGAGAGAGGGTACAGAAAGTATACAGTTCCTTGTGAAATTTTAGTAAATATATATTAGTAACCTACATTGAAAGTTACAGGTATAGACTAATACATCCCAAATGTAGGAATCCGAGAATGTAATATGTGGTGGAAGCATGTGTATTTATTTTTTTTTTGCATTTGTCAAATAGAATGTCCCACTGTAGCAGTGGACTTTTGCAAAGCAGACTCGCCTAGCAAGAAGAAACCTTGCTGGTTACTAGACTGTAAAAAGATGGTATAACAAAATAAAGGGGTATGAGACAATACAATGCTGGCATCCAAAGAAAAAGAAAAACAATTCTATAGCAAGAGCAGGAACTGGAATATCTCCTAAACACTTAGTGTTTAAGATGTTTATCTAGGCTTCTGGTTTTATTTCTACATGTAGCATTTTAGAAATAATGGGGTCATAATCCATGAGAAAGCATTAACAGCCATTAATTAAACCTGCCTTCCACTGCAATCAGGCGGTCTTGCTGAAGCAAGTAAAATAAGCTACTCTTTATATAAATCATATACTTGAATGTTTGTGCTAGTGATTGTCTTTGTATTATATATATATATATATATATATATATATATATATATATATATATATATATATATATATATATATATACAGTATTGTACTTTATAATATTATTCTAGAATTGTGTCTGTTTTTTGTCATGTGGAGCTTTTCTCCCCGGGCCTCCACTGAAAATGGACACCATGTCCAGTCAGACCTTCCTGGTAAACAAATGATAAATAAATAAATAAAATAAAAAGTCCTCCATCAAATGGAGAGAAGAGTCATATTAAAAGCCTTCTGAAGAAATGAGAGTGGACAGTGGTACAAAAGAGGTACACAGGTAGTAATGGATTGGTGGATGTAAAATTGGGGTGCCATTCAAATGATAAAGAACATCTGGACTATGAAACATATAATGAATCTGAAGAAGGAAGCTTGGTGAGAAAAACAAGGGGGTTAGCACCATACCTGACAAGTTTGGATTAAGGATGCATAAATGAGCTTTGTAGATTCATCAGGCCTCAGTTATATTCCCAGAGCATTCCCTTTTGAAGCATGGGACAGTGAAAAGAACTCTTGATATATATATTTCTGCTTTGAGAAAAGATATTTGCACATTTTTTGCTAAGCCAAAGAAATTCTTTAATGAGAAGGTAGTGCATACCTAGAAGAAATCACCAGAGAGATAGTAGCATATAAACTGTTGTGAATTGTGCAAGGGGATTAGAAATGTTGGCACTTTTTGATCCCTGCACCCAATCATGACCATAAAGCACCCATTTTCTACCAAACAGCTTATTATCCTGACTACCAACATCCAAGGAATCAAGAAAAGGGAGTGAGAACAAGAAATCACTGTCATCTTGGAGGGGTTAAGAGGATGCTTGCAAGTGCATTCTTCTGCACACCTGCAAACCTAATTGAATATCTACACTCCTTGTTGGGTCTATATGAGATGAATGAAAAATCCGTTCATCGAATATGTAATGATCGAAACGTCATGGAAATCGAAATCAGTATTGTGGGGGGCTGCGCCCCCCACACCACCCGCTAAGTATATATTCTAACTCCGAGATCGCACTACAGTGAGGAAAGGGCAAATACCCTAATCCTCACTGTACTGAGACCCCACAATACCATTTTTGATTTCCGTGAAGCTTCATTGAACGGATTTTGCATTCATCTGATATAGACCGCTCCTTGTTAGGCTCATTTGCCAGCACTACACATTCTTAGTCAGAGTGCTACAATGCTGTGCCTTATGTCATGTGGTAATCTTGCAGTGAGGCTCTTCCAACAGTCTCTGCTAGGATAGGTGATGCAGCATTGATCTCTCACTCCCCCTCCCTTCCCAGCTGCCTCCTCTAGTAACCAGGGTAGTATTTAAACTCAAGCTATCTGATTTGTAGCCAGGGACAAAACTTCTGCACAAAGGGCCAGCACAGATGGTGGCTTTAATCATATTTAAGATGCACACAGTTTATATCATTAGACAAGGAGAGAAAAGGAAGCCACTGGGGATTCATTGGAGTATACAGAGATTTTCAAGACACAGAACAAATTGTTAGGCAAAGTAAGATATGTGTTCTATCAGTAGACTTAGCGCTAATCTCACTTCCTTCTGTTGCTCATTTTACCTGTACAGTGACAACGAATTTGGCAGATCTCCTTTCATATGTCGTATAAGCCTAAAAATAAATTGTTTTGTACTTATCAGGACTTGTTTTATAGTTATTAGAAAATATATACAGGATATATAATGTTGTGAGGCAGAACTTCATTTTAAACAAAAAGAAAAAGTCTGCTTCCCTAATATTCTTTGCTGATATTTCAGTCTATCTGAACCTTCCTTTATTTCCTTAACCTTTGCATTAGCATAAAAATTAACTTGTGATATTTTGTTTAGCCATTATGCTAAATGTTTTCACTACTTTTGTCTTTAAAACATGGTTTTGACTCTGTTTACCTATGTGTTCATGCAGTTGGCAACATATAGGTATTGTGAATAGAAGGATATTACAGTACCATTGCTAAACGCACCTTGTCTAGGCACCAACTGCTAATTGTTTTTGCAGCTTTTCTGTATTCAACATTAGTGGCCTTCAGCACATATTAGTTATGCATCACTTTTAAGTCCTGGTTTTATAAGCAAAAGCTATTCTGCTGCAAACAATACTAATCATCTATCATTTATTGTCTCTTACCTATCCTTTTGCTCATATGTACCAGAGCCTGCAATAAAATCAACAGCACTTTCTTTGTGTATCATTATAGTGAGGAAGAAATACAATGCAGTAATATCAAAGATTGTTACAATAGTAACTTTGGGTCTATTGAGGCATGGGGGTCACAATTTCTTTACCCTTTTGAGGTTCTGTGACCTCAGAATTAATACGTTTAGAGTGGTAGAGATGAGAGAATGCAAGGGGGTGTCTTCCTGTAGAAAAAAATATATATTTTGTGTTTTCTGACAAAGTTTTACTGCTATATTAATATACTTTACCCAGAATGCTTGTGAAGGCAATGATTTTGCTTTAGGTGTTTCATACGTGTCCTTGTATCATTCTGCACAATTGTAAATATTTAACTTTTGCATATATCTATCTCTTATGTTCTCATTCTTGTTATTTGTTCCCATTGGCAAGAGTCATATTTGGAAAGGGTTCGCTCTGGACTAGGCTACCATTCTTGATAGCAACACAACAACAAAACCAATTAAAACATAAAGAAAGAAACAAAGAAAGAAAGAAACAAACAAACAAATAAATAATACAGGCAAACTATTGCTTCGGTAATCAAACACCAGTACTTAATGTGTCTTTCACTGAAATACACATTAACTGTCAGTAATGTATATTTATCCAACAACATCGCTGTGGATTCTGTGCCATCCTGCGTACACCAATCACTGTTTTCATTTACTATTAAAGACATATGCTGAGCAAAAGAGATTTACTATCTAATCCCTCAGTCTGTTTCTTTGGTAATGTGTACACTAGTTCATGTGTAGCAGTTTGGACATGGCTGCAGGTCTGCTAAGCTGTAGGATTCTTATGATATGAGAGCAATACCACAACACCTCTTCTTGGCATTTAAATTATTTTATAACAGATTTACCTTTTAATTTAGTGTATGTCATGCTCCTTCTGTGGACCTCTGCTTTTGACAGATCTCACAGTCACACTTGGCCTGGTCATGGCTGAATTCTTTTATCCCTGTAAATCCTGTCACTTCAGTAGGCCAGCATGCTGCAGCACTGACCCTTGGCAGCTCCCCCAAGTACAGACATCCTATCTGTGGACTGATGTTTTGCAGCAATCGATATGTCCCGTTTTTGTGCCAGGCAGCATTGAGAGGTTAGGGACATGTTTGGTATCTCATAGGATTCTGCTTTGAGGACACCTCAGTAATTCCTCAACATACTCTTGGCACATGTGGATCAATGCATCAATTTCCCATTGTCCTCTCAGGACTGAGCCAGTACCTGAAGTGCTTGATACAATAAATTGCACCCATGTTGGTATTAAGACCCCATCTGGATCATGGGGTCAGCAGTCCTGGAACAGTAATAGTTACCATTCCCTCAGCTGCTAGGTAGTGTGTCATGCAAGAGGAGCCATCACTAATGTGTCAGCCCAGCATCCTGCCCATGATTGTCATATTTGCCACAAATGCTCACTGTGCTATCTCTACCTGCATGGCAGGATTCCTCTTGGTCACCTAGTTGGTTAGTGCAAATTATTCTAATGCTATTAATCATAGCTATTTCTGTATCTATAGAGTAACATATGTAGAACTGAGTAATTAAACTCTGTTTTATATATATATATATATATATATATATATATATATATATATATATATTACCGACATAAAAACAAGGACAGTTGGAGCAAATTGCACAGTAAACAACTCTTTCCGTAACACACAAAACTCTCCCTGGTATTTTGACTCTAATGTTGTTAACAGTGGTCTCACCAACTTCAAGAATGTATGAACAGAATTTGCATGTTCCACATTTTGACATGTGCCCATTAGCTCGTGGAAAATACAATTGTTCAAATAAATACTTCAGGTTAGCCCCCTTCCTAAAAATGCAAACAGGTCTCTCACCTATAACATCCAAAAAATATTTTTCTCCCATTAGTAGGTTCCAGTTCTTCATTAATATTTCTTTAATAATAGGGGCCTCACATGAAAAGGTGGTGGAAAAACTAGATTTATAGTTAATGGTGTAACTCATCAAGTGTAAACCTGGAGAATTGTAATTCCCTGTATGCTCTACTTCTGAAGAATCAAGTAGAAATCTAGTTTGTTGAACAATATCTAAATCATGGGAAATCTTTTGTTTAGTCTGATTGAATAAATTAATTCAAACATTATAATCCATTTAAAAAAAAAATATTTTTTATATGTATTAATTTTTAACATTTACCAGTAGTGTTTTCACTACTGATCTGATGCATTGTATACATTCCAAGGATATTAATTTCATTTTTTTTTAAAATCTGTTGGAATATGTCATTTACTTGCTGTCCCATTTATCAGGCTCAAAGCATATTAATTGATGGTGGGGTGTAGATAGAATACAACACTACAACAACTGCTTTTTATACATTTATTTACTTATATATTTTTATACTAATCTGAGAAATTCTTATATGTCTATGTGTCTTGTGCATTTTACTTCTGTGCTTATTGTTGCATTTTACATGTCTTCTATCTTACGGCTGCATTTAAACAGTAATGAAATATTTTGCTTGTCAGTTTCCATTTAAATATGGTATAGGAAGTTATAACACCTATTCAAGTCTATTTATTTGATTTTTAAATTTTAAAACCTTGTATCTGATGAAGTTCCTTATGTGATTTGATTGGGATGAAACCGCTTCTACCTGTGGAGTAATAAACCAAATTTTTGTGGATTTATAACCTCTGGTCTGCCATATAGATCAATAATTCTTCAAGACACGCATATAATGATATGGAAGATATTCCTCCTTGTAATAATATTAAATTATACTAAATATTTAGTCTCCCTAATCTCTGACACATACTGCCTATCATTTTCACTATAGCATCTCTTCTCTAACATCAAACATGTTGCCTCTCTGACTGATGTAATTATTGAAAATAATGGCTTCTTTTGACAACCTTCTTAAATCATTTTTTTTCTATTGCATATTAATTATTGCTTTGTTTTAATCTGCTCTTTTATTTTGTAAATTAGTTTTATATTTTCCATTTGAGGTGTGTTCATCTTCTGGTTTGAGACTGAAATTGGTCCAGTGGGATCAGTACTCAACCCCAGTTAAAAACTGTATAAATAAATAAATACAGAAGGAATGTTACATAATAAATCTGTCCCTAAATAACCAAATACCTACACTAATAATAAAGACAAAAACATCCATTTATATTAATTTCCTAACACAGCAGACTATGAGTCCTAAAACAATGTTGTATCAAATTACTGCAGGATTTTATGAATCATTTACATCCAGCTAAAAAATTAAGTGTGTAATACAGATAGGGAATACAAAAAAGAAGAAGAGAGGAAAGGAGAAAAATGAGAAATAATACAGCTTTGTGAAAAATGAGCTCACCTTATTATGTATGTTTGATAAAGTTATATGTACAAGAGAGAGTTAGTTTCAATGTGGGCAGTAAGATCTGGGCTTCTATGGTTCTTAATTGCTACCATGAAACATTGTGAATATTTGGTCTGTAGAACTCATGATGGACTGAAAAAGAGAGAGACCACTTGGAAAACAAATTAATTTATGTGGTCCATCTCCGAGCTATCTGGCATATCAACCCCTGTTTTATTATGTGTATCTCCCTGTTCTGTTTTCCAGGCAATGAAGGCTACCCACTTGAACTGGGGCTAATGACATCAATCCATAAGTGACTGTGTGCTATTGAGGAGTACTGTAATACTGCTGTAAGTATTTGGAAGGCTCAAGTCAGTCTCCATTGACTGGATGAGTTTGGGGCCCTTCAGTATGAGTCTGTTATCATATGAATAATGTTTGCCACCTTCTGCATTCCACACAACATGAACACATGCTGGTCTGGTGCACAGCTGCCACACCCAATCACTGATATTAGCAATACAGCTCCATCTATCACTTGTCTCACCAGTGATTATAGCAATGGTGGCCAGCCAATGGAAGTAGCATGGCAATCCTCCCAGCAGACACATGTACAGTGCTCAGTTATGCAAGCAAAGACATGGTATCTAGCCCAAAACATATATAGAATGTCAGTGTCTCAGTAGATAACACACTTTGGAGCTGGAAAACCAGACGGTTGGGGGTTCCTATTCCCACTGAAGCTACAGTGCAATACAGATGGGTGCTGCACTCCTGAGTGCATCCTTCAAATGAGTTGTTAAACAGAAGCCCCATCTGCCTAAGTTGGTGGCAACTCAGATAGATATAAAAGATCCCACAGCACTTATTGAAAGTAGTAGAGGAAGCCCCATGATGCCCTGGCCAAATTTCCTCTAGTCAGTATGAATACCACCTCTGGTCTCCCCCGGGAAGATGACATTCGCCTAGTAGAATGAACCCCAGCAACAAAATGTAAATAAATAAATTAGTATTTATTAACTGGACTAAATCATTGAGCCACATGGACCTTTGTCACACTAACCCAGGACTACTGTCTGATTAAACAACTTGCTCAGAGTCAGTTAATAGAGAAATAGAAATTGAGGAAATCAAACTACGGACTACAGAAATCAATTAATTAACAACTCATGGCCTGTGCCAGCTGCCACTACTAAAAAATCAAAATGTAACAGTTTCCATTTCTTTCCACATTTCTTAGTTCCTGCATCACATGTAGTCAAGGATTTACATAGTACTTTGTATTGCAGTGCTATATTTTTTTCTACTTTCTTTAATTTACTCTGTAATCTTTCATGAAAGTTGCTAAATCATATTAAGTACAAAAAATACACAGCAAACATGATAAATGAATGGTTAGAAGCTACAAATCAATACAGACTTAATTATTTGGTAAAAGAAATACATAAAATACATCCATGTAACCCAGGGATTCATTAAAGGGCCTAAAATGCCCGTTTCCCATTACATCCATTTGTAGTTCAGAGACATGTTAGCCACAATAAGGTAAACTTTTGGAAAGTAAAAGAAGAAAAATCATAGTCTATATTGCAGGACTTTGTCAGAATTCATATGATCATATTCTAATGTCAGCTGCGATCCCGGGAAGGTTGTTGATCTTTCCAACATGTAAGCCTTTAAAGTTGCAGACTGAGCATGCTCAGAAATTACAGCTATGTTATAGGATTCCTCAGGTATGCTCTTCACTGATTATTGGATGGCTAAAGATTTACTGGCACAGTATGCTTCTAGAAAGAGTAGCAGATGTTCTTTAGAGGCATTCTTATGCTTTTTTCCTAAGAGATATAAAAAGGAGAGATGTTTTCTATTCATAATTTGGTACGAGAGACAGGTAGTACAGTGGTTGATGAGCTAATGATACAAACTTAAGGAGTGATGATTTTGTACTCTAATCTACCCTCAAAGTCTGTTTCACTAGATTCACTGCATTTGTAGATGCCTCAAGGCCACTTAGTGTCGTGAATACCCAAATTCCTTGCCAATTTGCAACCTAATGCTGCAATCTCTTTCTCAAGAAGCGTGTGGCCAGTTAATCACAGACTAAATTTGGGGATATACACCCAGTAATCCAGGTTTAGTCTGAAGAATTATAAAGTATTGCTCTGCTTAATCTGCAGGGGTGTTCTAGACAGGGGAGGTGTTGGGTAATGATTCCATCGTTTCCCCACTTCTGTTAATCTGTTGGTAGTGCTTTTGTTATGGTGATTGCTGAGCTGTTAGACTTACGGAAATATAGGAAAGCAAGGGCCACAGGATCTCTAATGGTGTGGTAGGCAAGACACAGCTCTCCTCTCACGAGTCTATAGGACAATGAATAAAGGGATAGGGCTTCTAGCCTCTCTTGAGCGTTCAGAGTTTTTAGGCCTGAAATATTCTTAGTTAGCAACCTCCCTGGATTATCAAGTTTTTTGATACGTCAAGTGAGGTACACCCTGAAGGGACATTGTGCTTTATAATAGGTCTAATCAGTATTAAATACATGGGAACATTCACATCTTTGGATATGGATGTGGCACACCTGCATATTAGCTGTGCTAAGTAGAAGTATTTCCTAAATACCATTGCAACATGATAAGTAATGAACAGGGAACTATCAACCCAGGTACCCAAGTCCTTAACAACCTTTTTATTAAGTTGAGTATAATCTATGCTATCCTATATGTTGAGGCTAGAGGCTGTTTGTCAAAAAAATCAACACTACACTTCTTCCATTTAATTTGAGCCTGTTTTAAGTACCCCAAATATTAACTAGGGTAAGCTATTTATGAGGCGTATTCATACAGTGTGCAGAATACATGGAATCTGGTTAATTAGGGGTTGGTTAACAGTTTGGAGACCAGAAAAGCAAATACAGAAAAAGAGGGGCCAGTGCAAAACCACGGGGAAACTCCTGGTTACCTTATCACTATCAGGCGAGACACATACTTTAGGAACTATATGGGTTGATTTATTCGGTTTGTTATCTATCTTACACAGAAGGATCAATATTTAAGGTTGCTAGTTTGATTTCAATTCCCACGGGGGGGGGGGTTATAAAACACTTTAGCTTATTCAAGATAAGTTATCTGAATAGCATGACCACAGTCAACAGCCTGTGCACCCCCCACCTCCAAAGAAGATAACTGGATTTATTTGGCAGAATCTACCTTTTATGAAGCAAAACTGTTATGGATCAAGTCTAATAAGATTTGTATTATCATGAAAAAATAATAGAAACAGCAATAATGTATTATGAGATCAGGTGTGATAATGTCCATAGCTTTGCAATTCATGTTTGTAAAGCTGATAGGCCTGTAATTTCCAGAGTCAGTGGTGGGAGTGGCATCACAACTGCAGTTTGCAATAGTCTGGCACAAAGTCTGTGGCTACGTTTAGGTTAAACAATTTGTATAAAGGTTCAATGTGAGCCTGTTTGAAGCTATTTATTTAGCATCGAGGTTTAATGTCAGGCCCATGGAGGAAGTGCTTATGGTCTTTGATAACACCTTCAGAACTGGTTCCTTAGTGATAATAGAGGTGGGAGGCATTCTGTGAGAGGTGGTGTTTGTAGGTTAACGTTGTGAAACAAATTTATCCTGGTTCTAGTCATGCAGATACTCTGTAGGAATTTAGGAGAATTGTCCTGTTTCTTTGGAGACAAAGAAACATCACATATAGTTATTTCTTTAGTACTTCATTTCTGTATGTATGCCTTATATATTTTTGTATGCTCCTTCTCTCTAAAAGCAAGCACAGAGTCCAAAAGTGCAACATATTTGTTCTTATATAGACGGAGGCAGCGCAGTTATAGATGATGAAAACTGAAAAAAAATGTCTAACTTGCAGTACAAGTTATGTAATACATACATTTCTGGTGCCTTTGCCCACTCATATTGGTCTGACAATAAGAAGGGACACAGACCATGATGTGGAGCAAAAAAGGGGTAATATATGAAAAGATGTTAATAGATTCATGGCTGTTGATTATCTTGAGCATTATCAGCCTAAAAACTACATCTTTAAATGCATAATTTTAAAGTACATTGCTCTAAATTAGGCTATCAGAGCCGTGAGAAAATAAATAAGCAGGTTACTTTATTTTGATATACAGTACATTAAACCCATGTATTATTAACTGATTCAGCTTTTACAGTCATTATATGTTAAAAAATGTTAAATTTAACTGCTTTTTATTAATATTTTGTGAAGAATATATAGTTGATATTTATAAATGACATATGTGGTTAAATAGGTAAAACTTAAGTGGATTACGATATGAGCATTTTATTGTAATCTTTATTTAATATGTACACTTTAATTGCAGTATAATCGATTTATTAGTGGTGATATACAAGTCTAGATTAAACTTGGTTTCTTTATCTGATTTTGAAGGTGCTTTGCCATGGCAACATGGGGTTTTACTGTTCATGTTTTAATAGAATAAAAGATTTAGCAGATAGCCGAAATGTTATTTATTTACTTGGTTCTTGTTTTGCTATTAATGGTAACAGATAGCACCTCTACAAAACTTGTTTTGGTATTCATTGCTGTACCTTGTAGCACCTGAATTTACTTTCTTCTGTTACACAGACAACTGATGTTTACTTTTCTAAGGACTTAACATGCTAATGCATTTTACGAAGAAGAAGAAAAACTCCTGTTGAATCATGATGCATTAGAGGCTTGCCATCAGTCAGGTCAGTTGTCAACCCATTGTCACTGGCTGAGCACACGGTGTGATTTGTGGTGAGCCAGTTCCGGTTCAATCAACAGTTAGACTTTTTCAAAAGGCAATAGTTGCTTTAGAAGTGGGGGTGGTTAACAGCTCCATGGTTCCTTTCATCAGTTCTGTTTAGTATGCAAAAGCTAATGTACCCTCTGAGTCTAGAGGGTAGCAAACCCCAGTGAACTCACTGATGAGATGTGTTGGGTGCTTTTTTTCTCTTATGGTGAAAACAGAAAGCTTGCTTATCAAATGCACAATATAAATACATGGCTGGGAGAACACATGGCACTTTCCCACTGCATACAATGTGATATGTATTGGGTTATTTCTTCTCTGAGGCTGTCAGTGTCTGCTGGGACACCATGGAAAATTGGAAGTACAGATGAATAGTATTCACAAAATGCATGCCATCACCCTGCTGAAAATTCAGTTGAACCCTTTACAAATGCAGAGTTATTTACCAGTGACACACGTGGCTGTGACAGCTCCACTCTCAGACCGATTGTGGAAGAAGGTGTCAAACCAGTGAGATAATGCTGATTCATAAAACAATGTGTTCCATCCTTGAATGTTATCAAATATTAAATGTGACTTTTATCATTGTATATAGTAATTATAGTGGATGAGTATGAGACACTATTTTACTTGTATATGCAACTCTATTTACCATAATACAGTGACAGAGTTGCATATACAAGTAAAATAGGATGAGACACTATTTTACTTGTATATGCAACTCTGTCACTGTATTATGGTAAATAGAATAAAGTCTTTGTCAACAGCAGTGGTGCTGGGCTCATCGGGGAAATAAAATGTACAACTTATAATGCCTACTATGGTTTGCGTCTGCAGCCTCAGCTATACTTGCAGTACTGGTAAGAAATATGTACAAAAGGATTGGACACTCTAAATTGGCCCTAGGTGTGAGTGCGTGTGTGTGTGCCTTCTGTGGAAGGTTGGGCACCGGGCTGGCAACTCGACACTGTAAAACTCCACTGCCAATCATGAGCGGACAGGTGATCTGCTGTGGCGACCCCTAACCGGGAAAAGCCAAAAGAAGAAGAAGAAGAAGATTGTCTGTTTTTTGCATTTTATCATTTACAGTTGTATTTAGTCACATGCATTTTTGTATGAAACTCAAAATCACATACAGTGACTAAACATAATTCTGTCACCATATAGCAAAAAATATATACAGCTATAAATACACGATAAAAAGTCTTTATACTCCAAACCATGTGGTAAAATGAGAAACTGATTCATTTAGAATGAAAGCAATGTATGACGTCATTGCTGAAGGTCTGTGGAAGTACAGCATCAGTACCGCCTTTAAAAGGGGATCAGTTTTCTTCAGGGGACCAGTTTTAATTACCTGAAGACTAATTTCAGAGTCATACCCCTATGGACAAATTAGTTTCTGAACAACATACATTATTCTGATTAGTATAGATAATAGCACTGAAACAAAAACATAAACTAAGAATAAAACTGCCTCTACATTAATAAACAGCATACATAAGAAAAAAGGAAATGTACGTGCAGACCATTGAAAACTAATCCATTTTTATTTCATCTCATCTATTTCTCCTGTAATATCCAACCCTGAATTCAGTTCAGATGGAAAATGGATCACCTAATCAAACTTGATACATACAGAACACCTACTGTATCCACCTGTTCATAGACTCATTTGCATATACTTTTCAAGTAACTTTTTATAGTATAATGATTATTTTAAAAACTTGCCAATGAATTGAATATATAATCCTCCAAATTGTCCATAAGGTGTGTGTGTGTGTGTGTGTGTGTGTGTGTGTGTGTGTGTGTGTGTGTGTGTGTGTGTGTGTGTGTGTGTGTGTGTGTGTGTGTCGTGAAAATGAAATGGAGTTCCATCTTATTCAGGACTGCTTCTGTACCTTAAATTCATTGCATGCTGGAAAATGCACTGGCAACCTTGTAACCTTTAATAAGATAAAGCAGGTATCAGAAAAATGAAGGAAGGAATAAATGATTTGTGTGTGTGTGTGTGTGTGTGTGTGTGTGTGTGTGTGTGTGTGTGTGTGTGTGTGTGTGTGTGTGTGTGTGTGTGTGTGTGTGTGTGTGTGTGTGTGTGTGTGTATACACCATGATGACTCTATAACTCTTTAGGGATGCAGAGGGGGTACAGTATACTAAGGACCATTTCTGTACTTGCACAGTGAATTGCATCACTGACTACTGACAGGCAGCAGTCCAGAGGTTATCCAAACTGAAGTGCTCTTGGCTCCATGAATTATGCATTTTATCAGAATAAACAACAGGCAGGGTCTACATCAGAAAGGCAGGTATATCAGATTTTCCAAGAAGTGCACAGTGAATAGAGTACAAATGCATTGCACTTGCTATAGCCCTACTTTTAAAGTCCTGCAAGACTTAGGGCTGCTTTCTGCTAATGGTTATAAGTAAGTTGTGTGACACTGACTGCCAGAGCAGTAGTCTAAACACAGTCATCAAAACAGTGGTGCCTTTACAAGAGAATTTATGTCACAATCCCCATATCCAGTTTATTTCATGATAGAGATCCTGTACACAGATACTTTAGACTTCTGATTTATCACTCTGTGCTCATTTTATTTCTGCATTTGCTTCATGAAATACTCCAAGAAATCCAGGACGTGTATTTATGTGTCACACATCACGTAGAAATGACCCTCAATTTTCATTCATAATCAGTGCCTCATAAAATACAAGTACTGTTCCGCCTCCTTAATTTTCCCTTCCTAATCAATGTGCCATGGAATAGTATTGCTGTTCTGCATGAAAAGATACCATAACACAATAAATGCAAACATTAAATTAGGAATTCCCATCAAAGATGCAATGTGCAATGTCTGGATAATGTTGCTGCTAACACTACAAACAGTTAAAAATAATCTTTTCTTTTACAAGAAAAGTGGTGACTGGAGTATGACAGTACAGTTTTGATAAGAATAGCTTCAAGTAAGTGTGTCCCCAAGTCCTTGTCTGTGATTAAATTACTTATTTCTTAGTCACACATTATACGATGTGTATACTGCAGGAATAAAGCCCTGGCCTGTAGGCAGTAACAGATGCATAGATGAGGTACCAGATTGTGTGAACAGGAAATTAAATTTGTCGGCCATTTTATCATATTTTTACAAGGCATTTTTGTTGTTGTTGTTATTGTTGTTGTTGTTCATTTATTTGTTTTTACTTTGTACTGTTGCTTGCCCGAAACTCATTTGCATATTTCAAAAAATGCTATTAGAGTATAAATGAATTGTCTGGAGTTACGCAATTGTCCAGTGTATCTCACATTATAAAGTTCTGTATTATACAGCTGCATATATTCTACTCAAAATATAGATTGCTCATTAACCTTTTTGTTTAAGTATGTCTACAAAACTCACGGAAAAGATATCAAATAGCCACAGTAAAGGAAAATGGCTACCACATAGAGAGGAAAATTAAACAAGTGTCCACCATTTTCTATTTGTTGTTAAGCAACAAAATGAACAGCAACACCTTTCTTACAAAAAAAAAAACTTGGAATAACAATCTATAATATACCTTATTTGGAGTACTATTTGCAAATGCTACAGGAAAGTGCAGTTGTTAACTAGTTTAAAGAGAAATCAGCAAAATACATGCCATCTTCCTTGATATCTGTTGTAGATGTATAAGAGGTTCTGAGTGTTAGCTGCACTCTTTGAAGATCTCTTGTGTTATTCTAACATTTAAGGTCACAGTTATGTACAGGGCAAGAATAAAGGTCAGCTATAAAATATGCTATATTTCAGATGGCCTTTGATCTCACAATACAAAGATCCATGATCTTAAGAATTAGAAAATGCATACAGCACTTAAACAAGTACAGCTAATCTTCAGTACCTCATGAATATCTGCAACCCAAATGTAAGAAAGTTAGCTTTGATTCAGGAACAAATAGGTTCATAGGTTCATAGGTAGGTACTAGGCTATCGGTCCTAGGGCCTATACAAGCCCAGCCAAAAAGCTACCCTGGCTTTTGTCACCCAAGAAAGTTATTTTCCTGTGCCACTGTCCAGCAGAGCCACAGAAGTGATCCCCAGGGTGAATTTCCTATTTCCCATCCAATCATCAAGATTTTTCTTGAAGAGTGCTAATGAGGAGCTTTGTTTGATATAGATAGGTAGTTTATTCCAGAGTACGGGAAGTCTCTGGGACAGGAATCTATCCCTCCGGCATGTTCTGTTTATTGTGGTGACAAGATTTAGGTCCCTAGAGTGTGTAGCTCGGAGGGATTGGGATTTCTTTAAGTGGAGCATGTCCAACAGCTCTGGGTTTGACATAGCTTTGTATGTTAGGCAGAGTACCTCTGAGTAGGCGATATGCGACGGAGTAAAGTTGGAGTTTTTTGAGACGGTCTGCGTAGGGTATCTGTTTGAGGTCAGTAATCCTCTTTGTGAGGTATTTCTGCAGCCTTTCCAGTTGTTGTAGATGTCTTGTGAGGTACATACCAAAAGGGGCATTGTACTCTATAATGGGTCTAATGAGTGATGAGTAGAGGGGAACAATGACCTCTTTTTTTCTGGATGAGAAACCTTTTGTGATGAGGTGTGCCATGTAGAAGGATTTTCTGACTACTGTGGTGATGTGATTATCAAAGGAGAGACTACTGTCCACCTGTGTCCCAAGGTCTCTTATCACACTTTCGGTGTTAAGTATACTACCGCCTATGTTGTAGTTCATGGGTACAGAGTTTTTACCAAAGGGGATGACAATGCACATTTTGGCATTGAGCTTGAGGCCATGGCTTTGACACCAGGCATCTGTCTCAGTGAGGCCATTTTGTAGGATGTCCACATTGTTAGGTGTTTCGATTATTCCTAGTTTGCAGTCATCTGCGAACTTGTTAGCCTGTACTTCAGAGAAGTAGATACCAAACAGGAGAGGACCCAGGACTGAACCCTGTGGTACTCCACTTGTCATTGGTCTGAAGTTGGATTTGGAGTCTGCTACTTTCACAGTGTGGGTGCTGTCAGTGAGCTAGTTGGCAACCCATCTTGTGACATAGGGATTTATACCTAGTTTAGTGAGTTTATCTATAATTCCAGAGTGGGGGATGGTGTCAAAAGCCTTAGCAAGATCTAGATAGGCTGTGTGAACCACTTTACCCTTGTCTACAGCTTTGGTGACTGCTTCAAAGAAGTCTATCAGGTTTAGGAGACATGATCTGTCTTTTACAAACCCAAACTGGGTGGGGTCCAGAGTTTGGAGATTACCAATGTCTTTGTTTATAAGTTCCATGATGATACGTTCCATGGCCTTGCAGACCAGGCTCATCAGGCTAATGGGGTGGTAGTTCCCGGAGTCTCTGGTGGCTCTCCCCTTGTGGAGTGAGATAACCATCACTGTGCACCATTCAGCCTATGGTGAGGCTATGATTGAACATGATATGTAGGTGGGGTGCCAGTTTGTTCTGTAGCTCATGTAGAACGAAGCCTGGGATGTTCTCTGGTCCCATGGATGCTGTGTTCTTGGCTTTGGAGAGTGTGGTTTTATTTATTCTTCCAGGTATAGAGAAAGGCCCTTTAGGGGGTGAGAGGGGGGTAAAGTTAGCACTGAACCTATCTGCCAGGATGTTGGCAATATCAATTGGGTCTGTATATTTAGTGCCATTGTGCTGTAACTCAGAGTATATCTGAGTGTTGCCATTGAGATTCATGACATAGCTATAGAATGCGTTGTGCTTGTCTTTAGAATCATTGGCGATTTTGTTTTTGTAACTAGCTTTGGAGGATTTTATCAGGGATCGCAGCTTCTTACTGAGGCTGACCAGGGAGCTCCTCCACTCATGGGATTTTACTCTCTTTTGCAAGAGTTTCTTCCTTCTGTTGTACAGTTTGTTTATGGCAGGGGACCACCAGATTGGCTTCCTTTTTCTGGAGGATAGCATCTTGGTTCTGTTCGGGATAGCACGATCCATGCACTTCTGTAAATGCTTATAAAGTGCAATTGTGTATGATTCAGTAGTCATAACTGTATTGTCCATCTGCATGGGTATCATGAAGTTTACCACTTCTGTCTTAAGAAGCATAAATTTGGCTTTGGAGAAAATTTTACCATGGTTTCCTTAATAGGGGGTAGGGGTAGGATGTGGATATTTAGGGTGATTAGCTTATGGTAGGATTGGACCAATGAGGCGTTGACTTCAGGTGTGGAACACCGGTCACTCATGCTGGTAATGACTAGATCTAGGACATTGTTGCCCCTGGTGGGGGTGTGGATAAGATGATCCAGGGCATTGGAGTTTATGAATTCCAGAAAGCGTTGAGTGAAGGAGTTGGTACATGAGTAGTTTTCCCAGTTAATGGTGGGGTAGTTGAAATCGCCCATTATTAGGATGTTTGGTTGAACCCTAATATTTTCCAGTACATCAAGAAAAAAGGAGTGAGAATTCCTGGGGCATGGTGGGGGATGTGTAGCAAGCTACAATTTGGATTGCAGTTTTGCCCAGAGTTAGTTGCACTTGGATAACTTCGGATGCATTATGCTGAGCAACTAGCCTGGAGGTGTGGATATCCTTAATGAATATAGACACACCTCCGCCTTTGGTGTTCTGGTCCATGTTACATGGCCAAAAAGTGTGGTATGAGTTATAGCCTGGTAGTTCAGGGGTGCTCTTTGGAGCCTTGAATCAGGTCTCAGTCACTGCACAGATATCGATGTTCTCCATTTTAAGGAGTGCCTCAAGACAGTGCATTTTGAGATTTAGATGTCTAGCATTGGTATCATTGTATTTTAGTGATTCTGAATACTCAGGAAAATGGGTTGGTCTAGAATTAGGTTACAGTGATGATGATTTATTCCCTAAGCTATGTCTTGGGGGTTAGTCCTCTTTATACGTCTAAACTCTAGCACAACCTATAATATGATTATTTGGTATTGCTATACAGTATTTCAGACTGCTAAATATATATATGTTATGCTTGCATTGACCCCCCCCAAAAAAAAAATTAGATATCTTTGACCAAGGAGGAGAACCATACATGCTCCTATAATTTGACCAACAGTGAAAGAGATAGAAAGATGGTCAGCAATGAAGAGGCACTAGAAAGATAGAAAGAGAGAGAGACAGAGGCAGACAGAGAGTGTATGATTGACCTCATTAATAATGCATCCTGCCATTATAATGAAGACACTGTCAGGTCTTGATTTGGGGCATTCTTGACCTTCTATTACAATCTCATCTCATCTGATTGCTGTCTTGTAGTTTGTTATTTTGAGGTTCATTTGCTGGGGATCTCCCTTTAGAGGACAACATTTTCCAAAGTTCTGAGATGTGTCATCATTTATGAAAATGATTTTCAGAGACAAAATGTGAATAGGTCATGTGCATGGCTGAGAAGATGCAGCCTTACATTCCCCTGCTATGTTATTTGGCTCTTATTTTCTGTGTATGAATAATCCTGAAGCAGCAGGACAGATATATAAGGACATTTACTTCTTGCCCCTCTCCATGAGGGACATGTCTGCTAAACCATTAATTAATTTATGGTTTCCCATCACGTCATCCAAATTACATTGGAACAGTGTAAGAAAAGTACTTTATTTTATGTGGAGAGGAAGGTGGTTCTATTGAGGTAGTATTTGTGATAGATGCCTATCCCCCCCAACTCATATTTATGTTGCAAAAGAGATTGAAATCCCTTGAGTGGGCTTGAGAATGTTTAATAGATCAGACAGGATAGAGTCAGCTGAAGCTATATACATGAGGCAGAGGTTGCCTTTCAATAGCCTGTATGATACCAAGAACAGGAACAAGGCTTTGAGATGACCTGCATAATTTTTATGATTTAGGTTCTTGATTTTTAAGTGAAAAAGTATTGTGGTCATTCCAGTTATGACACGTTTGGATAAGTACATGCCAAAAGGGTCATGATATTCAATGACTGTCCTAATGAGAGTTGAGTACAGGGAGACAATTACATCCATGGACATGGACACCATACCTTTAGATATAAAATGTGTGAAGAAAATGGACTTTGTTACAAACAATAGTGGACACATGATTTCGTTACAAACAATAGTGGACACATGGTTTCATCACAAACAATAATGGACACATGGTTTTGTTACAAACAATAGAGGACACAAGGTTTCGTTACAAACAATAATGGACACATGGTTTCGTTACAAACAATAGTGGACACATGGTTTCGTTACAAACAATAGTGGACACATGGTTTCGTTACAAACAATAATGGACACATGGTTTCATTACAAACAATAGTGGACACATGGTTTCGTTACAAACAATAGTGGACACATGGTTTCATTACAAACAATAATTGACACATGGTTTCGTTACAAACAATAGTGGACACATGGTTTTGTTACAAACAATAGTGGACACATGATTTTGTTACAAATAATAGTGGACACATGGTTTCGTTACAAACAATAGTGGACACATGGTTTTGTTACAAACAATAGTGGACACATGGCTTTGTTACAAACAATAGTGGACACATGGTTTTGTTACAAACAATAATGGACACATGGTTTCATTACAAACAATAGTGGACACATGGTTTTGTTACAATGGTTTCATTACAAACAATAGTGGACACATGGTTTCATTACAAACAATAGTGGACACATGGTTTTGTTACAATGGTTTCATTACAAACAATAGTGGACACATGGTTTTGTTACAAACAATAGTGGACACATGGTATTTAAAGCACAGTTCATTGTTTAATTAGATTCCCAGATACCTGACTATAGTACCTGTTGTAGCTATATCTTTGGGAAAACAAAAAGTGCAGACTAATTTAAAGTACAAAAAAGTTGAGAAAAGTAAGGTAGCTGTTGCAGTTAGCATAAATTCTCCAGGTTTTATAGCTGTCATAAACCAAAGATAACAATAAAAGATCAGGTGGTGAGTCAGCCGTGATTTTGACACTAGCTATTCTGTCCTTATGGTACAGCAGACTGCTGTGTATTTGCTATTTCCAATGAATAATTTATGTCTTCAGCATAAGATTCTGGAGAGAGAGAGAGAGAGAGAGATAGAAAGAGAGGGAGAGAGAGAGAGAAAACAGGAGGAAAGAAAGAACATGAGAGAGAAAATGTGATACTAAAATTACAGCATGCAATCATTTTGACTCTGTAAACTAGAAAAGAAAGAAAACTGGTGGTGATTTCCAGTTGCACAAATGGAGCTTCAAAAAGCAGAAGAAGAAAGGACAGTGATCATGTCAGATGGCAAATGCAAAATAATATTTACAAAAGCTACGAGTCAAAGCTGGCTCCAGGTAGAGGAGGATTGGAAAGCCAAGGTGGTGTGCCTTTGAGAAGAATAACAAAGTTATACATTGTAATTCACTCATTCAGTCTCAAAAAGTAGAAGTAGCAGTCTAAGAAGATTATGAATTAATGTTTTTAGAAGACCCAGATTTTTGTTATTGACTATAAGAAACAGTACTGTATTACTAAGATGAGCACATATTAAGGGAGAAATCCCCATACAGAAATTGAAGCAAACAATGGAACCAATAGAAGAAACAAATGGAAACTACAATAGTAGCATAAGCAAAGATGGGGTTCTTAAAGCAGGATGAAGTACATCTCACCAACCAACAAAAGTTAAGCCAAAAGTCACTGACTGCACAGTGTACCAAGGCTACGATTAATCAGATCCTGTGTAGTCAACAGGAGTAATACATAGAACTGTACAATTTACAGCCTTAACACAGACAGTGCACATCAGATGGCTGCACGTGGAAACTTGATCAGCACAAATTTAAGCCATAATACTGCAACTCTACAATAAAAAAAAAGTACAGTAAGCGGGGATGAATGTCAGCTTCCCCTCTGGAGAGAGGAGATGCTTATATGAAGTACATTTTGAATAAGTACACTTATTTGTTTTTGAGCTATCACTTTTGTACCTTCCATTTGAAACATTTTTCAATATTCTGTAGCTTCATTGAGTTATGCATTCAGTGACATTTGTTTGAGGATGAACCTTCAGAAGACTTAAGAGGATCTGTAATGTGTTCATTGATGAGGGATATGCTCTTACTGATTTTTTTCAGCTTAAGAAGTGCATCTATTAAGTTATATTCCAGACCATATCTCTTTAAGTATGCATGACTGTGATAAACTAATTGTCATTCTTAGCGTATAACATAGCTGTGCATGGCACACCATAAAGGAAGGAAGAGTATCTCATCGCACAGCTGCATAGTTTTCACACATTCCTTATTTTCATCTCATTAATCCCTAATCTGCACAAGGTGTTCTCGAGCCAGTTCTAACAGCTTTGCTCTGAATTTTGAGCTACACTTGTCTTGCTTATAAAAAATACCTACAGCACTTAAACATATTGGCTGTGAATATAACCCAATATCTGAGTCAACTTCATTCTGTTCCACCTATCAGCCAATGTGATGATCTCTGCTAAACTGTTTAAGTAACTCTTAATTTTTGTGACCTACATAATGTGTCATGTGCCACAGTTTTGTTTTTTTTTTTGTAATCCTCTAGTTATGAGACTAAAATCTACCCTTAATAATATTTTTTTAGAGGTGCTGACTTTGTACATCAAACATAATTAAACATCAGTCCTAAAAGCTTCTTATCACAACTATAGAAGTTGTCACTATTAATATTTTTTTCAAAAGTACTCTTTATTTTCCTTTTATATAAAAAGATATATCAGTATTTATCAAATTCTCTCAGCTTTAGAGTATGTCACCATTAATATTCCTTGATTATTTTGTTTATTGATCTTTTGTATACTTAAGCAGAAATCCTAGCAATAGCTCATATAAGGAAATTTTACATATTCCCTAAAAAATCATGTTGTTTATGTTAGCCTGTCTCCAGTAGATAACCTCTGGAGCCCCCTAGCCTGGAAAGTTAGAACCCACCTACAGCATCCCATCAGATGAATGTATGCTGTCATAATACATTGACTAGACTCATCTCTCATAATGCAGCTTTTTCTTGACTTGTATGCTTTAAGATAATTGTTCTTTTTCTTATTCTTTTGAGTCATGGCTGTAATGGATCTTTATTGGATCAGTCTTCTTAACCTGCTCACAAATGAATAAAAGCAGTCTTGGGAATTATTTGTTTTCTCTTCCCTTATATATCCTGTCTAATGTGGATTTAATATATATTTCTGTATATGTAACCACTTATCATGTTATTGTGCACATAGGGATACAGATCTAGTATTCTTTTTTCCCCTTATTATTATGCATTTTAAGTACACAGTGCTCCCTTTTTCTACCAACAGAGATGTTGAAATAGTTTAGAAATTGCTTTTTATTTTTAACTTGATTCCTAAATTACACCCAACAGAGATGTTGAAATAGTTTAGAAATTGCTTTTTATTTTTAACTTGATTCCTAAATTACTGGTTGAAATGTGTGGTCTATATGGATAAATGCCCAACTAGATGGAGTTTACATTTAAATTTCTAGTTGCTTAAAGGAAATACATTTACAAAGAACACTAACACCTTTTCCAGTCTTTGGTTTACTGTGCAGTTTTATAGTTGATAAATAATTACCTTCTTATAGTTACAGTCCACATCTCTATATTTACTATTTTGTGTTTCACTTTCTTGGAAGCCTTCTCTCCTCACCCAAACCTTTTTTTCTTCTCTAGTGTCACACTTGCAATGCCTTAAGGTATCCATAAAAAGATACCTGCCATCACAAAATCAGTTTTCATCTAGGTAGCAGGCCATTAAAAAGGTATTACACTGCACTCCCTTTTGTCACATAAAAATCTTTTGCAACACTAGAGCTGAACTCTTACATAAGTCATTCATAAGCTGCTTTCTTCATATCCCTAATATAGACAACAGGTTTTGGAAGAAATACCACTATACCTATACCTATCTAAGTTAAAAACATAGCAAAATATATGGTACAGCCTGAAATTGGATTAACTGCTGTAATATGACTTGGATTTGTATTGCCTGCCTATTAGGGTAAAGTGGGAGTAATTTCAGCTTCTAAATTTGCTAAACGATCCTACGTAGTTAAGTGAATGCAGATGTTGCACTACAGATGCGTAAAAATAATAAAAATACTGGACCAACACAGCTAGTAAGGAAGACTCTATTGTATATAAACCAAGTAAGTGCATTCGTGATATTCAAATTGCTTCATCAGACTAAAACAGTATTAAGCTACAAGTAATTTAAAATACTTTCCATCCAATCAAATTTTTTACATATTCAATTATCCTATAAAAACCTTTGACGTCTCTCACTGCTGACTAAAACATGGCTATATACAATCTATGAATAAGCTGCCTACAAATGTTAAAATATATTATAAAAACTTACATACTTCTCTAATACATACATAAATATACCATTACATAAACAAAAAAATCTAAGAATATAAAAAGTATTGTTCTAAAACATATAGTTTCAGTGTCTCAATGGTCATGCTTTTAAAAATGGTTTGAGGGACAGCATACCATTTGGTATCAGCATTAAAATATAATATCCATTTTTGTTCAGCTGTCTCTGTCATAATTGTTATATCACCCCCTCTTATTCCCTCTTGTATAATTTCTAACACAAAAATATAAAGGTATGTTTACGTCCTTCTTTAGAAACATGCTATGCTACTGCATTGGTCTCTTTTACATTCTTAATGTCCCTGTAGTGCTCTAAGGACTTGAACATACCTTTAAATTGAATTTTTTTTTATTAGAGACGTTTTCCACATAACTAAATTATTTTGTCACCTTCCATAAAATTCTTTTTTCTTTATGTGTAATCTGTACTAATAGTTCAATGTACATATCAGTACAGAAAAAACAATGGCACTGCTTAGCACCTCTGCCAAATACCTGCTCCTTGTGATAAAAGGGTGCCACTGGTGTTTGCCCAGTTAGGAAATATTTGCTGACACTTGTGTATTTTTCATTTATTTATTTATTTTTGAGTACTACAATATACTTTTTTGAATAAGGTTGCTACGGGGGAAATTATCATTTGCTGAATATGCAGTGACCTCAGAGTTAAGTATATTACCTATGGGGCTATAGGTGCCTACATGGAGGGTAATGGGGTATCGTCCCATTTTGTACAAAGGATTGCAATTCGGCTGTAGACACTATGTACTGTTGTTGGTATTATTTTGGAAATGTGTTTGGGATTTGAAGTCTTGATGTGCATAACCTGCAATAAGAGTAACACACTTTTGTAGTATTCCCATACAAAATCCATTTAAGTTATAATATGAAAGGGTCTCCCCACACACACACACACACACACACACACACACACACACACACACACACACACACACACACACACACACACACACACACACACACACACACACATATGGAGTCCTTTTTATGCACAGTTCTCTTTTCTTCAGTAAGCTGTTGATAGTGGCAGGTGATCAGTGTGTAACTGTCATACCCTTAAATTAGGAAAATGGTGTTTAAGCCCAAACCAAATCTTTCAATGTCTAAGACAGAAAAGCATCTGTCATTGTTTAACACATGGCATTATCCCCAAAATTCATGAGCACTATCAGATTCCAGTAAGTTAATATCTTACCAAAGACTAAATAAAAACTGTGCTTTTAAATATTTCTTCTGCAAATTGGGTAGTCCATCACCACCTTTCATCACCATACCAAACACTTGCAGCCCTTATCAGTTATATTCCTTCATCCTTACTTTCCAGAACATTCTGTTGTATAATCTTCTTCAAGGAACTTCAAGTATGTATTTACCTTTCAGGAGCTGAGCACTAGCTGACATTTTCATTATAATGAATTCTATTTTTTCTTCATTCACTAATACTCAGTGGGTATTCTGTGTAATGGTGATAATTTAGACATTTAAAAAAAATATATTGATTGTACATGGTCAACACGTTATCTCTGTGTCCACATCTTATAAGCTATGCTTGTGCAAGTCTGTCCTGAAAGGCAAGTTCAAATATCAGATGGAAAATATATTTTATGATATACTTGTAAAATTTCAGTAACATGGTTTGTGATGGCCTCTAATATGAGTGCAGTGAAAACCTGAAATGAAATGAAAGAAAATGAAAAAGATATGGGACTAAGTTTGCTTTGAAAACATTTATTGTAATTTTACAATATTTGAATACTTTGATCTTTAATTTACAACATGACATGATGCATCTCAGCAGCTCTGTCATTATCTCTATGCAGCTTTTATCAATAACAATACATGGTGACAGTAAAAAAATCCTTCATTGATGGAACTGTTAATGCCAGTGTGGTATTTTATGATGTGAAATTATAATATGATGATGCTGAAACTGCTTTCAGCTACCATTACAATGAACTGGTTCTTCCTTTGGAGAAATTATCTCAACCCTCCATGGCAAGTCCCAGTATTTCCCTCCATAATTTAAAACAGCCATGATTTTGGGTCTACTTTAATTAAACGAAAGCGCTATCCGTTGAATACGAATCTGTCGACACATAAACAGCGAAACGCGGAAATGTCGAATGCACTAAATAGCGAAATCGGAAATGTTGAATTGTCATAGTTGGTCCGTCTGCGGTACAGCTCCGTAAGGTAAGTGTGCGATAGTTACGGACCTTAGGGTTAGGGTGCAGGTTAAGGTAAGTGCACAGATAGATAATGTATGTAAGGTTTAGTGTAGGGTTTTGTTAAGTGCATGTGTGTGGAATATTTACTTTGTGTGGGTATAGTTCTGTAGGGTAAGTGTGCGGTAGTTACGGACCTTAGGGTTAGGAAGGGGTTAAGGGTAGTGCATAGATAGTTGTGTATGTAGGGTTTAATGTAGGGTTACAATTGGGGTTTTGGTGCTTTAATTTAGGGTTAGTAGTAGGGTTTTGTTAGTGTATGTATGTGTTTTTTGTTGTTGTGTTTGCGTAGGTAGTATGTTACGGATGGTGGGGTTGGCCGACTATTGCGGTTTCGATGTTTAAATTTTACGGTTTGCGTGTTCAATGTTGTCGCATTTCATTGTTTATGTGTTGACGGATTTTTATTCGACGGATTGCACTTTCATTTAATTAAAGTAGGCCTATGATTTCTCTGTCTCAAGAAAGTTACATTTGATGCATTTTAAATGCAGCATTTACTGTTTTTTTTTGTTTGTTTTGTTTTGTATAATCAGACATCACATTACCGTCTGAAATAATCTATGCTGCAGTACAAGTATCATTTCCTAGCCTTGCCGTGATTTATAGTCATCATAGCAGCATGTCAAAACCTTGTTATTTCTGGATATTTTCTGTACTTTGTAGTTAGCCTTGCAACTTTTTCATGTCTTCAGTCTACTTTTAACTACAACTTTGCATTTAACAGTGGAAGATGATTGTCGTCTTTGTAGCAAAAGCTAGAAGATATGCTGTACCTCCATTTTGCAATATTCATTTAATTATTTGTTTGTTTTCTGAGTGAGACCATTAATCAGAAAGGATGGTTTAGCTAAGTGACATGCTAAGTGTTGTATAGTATGCATGATGGAATTTGACTCAAGAATATATCAGCAACTCATGTCCATAACAATATGAACAGGAAGGCATCATGAAAAGTCTGTGTGAAAACAGTTTAGTTGAGGTATTTTAGTGGAATATGAGTTTTGGAAACATAGCAATTCACTTTGCTCACATTATACTGATCGAAACATCATTTAGTTGAATGTGGCTGCTGTCATAATAGTAAAAATCTGTGATTTTATGATTAGAGTTGGGACTGAAATAGGGATTGGACTAAGATTTTAATCTGATTATCATAAAGATTAGGAAAAGGTTTAGGGTTTAAGAGTAGATATAAGTTAAGATGAAGGTTATGATTAGGCTAAGGACTTTTAGTGGTTACTCTACACTTAGGCTTCAGGTTATTGTCAGGCTTAGGGTTATAGGTAGCATGAAGTGTTTTGCCTTCTATATTTGTGTATCTGGGGGGGGGTCTACTTTCCAAAAGAATGTGTGTGTATGAAATTATGAAATGATTTGTGAATAATCTGGATATGTTTATTTTCAAGTAGATGTCTTAGACCCTTTCTCACTTCAAAGGATAAGGATTTAAACTAGAGATTAACACTTCTGCATTTTTTCATACACACACACACACACACACACACACATATATATATATATATATATATATATATATATATATATATATATATATATATATATTGAGAGAGTAAGTTATATCTCTGTTATTTTCTAGTTATGTCTACATCTATAACTTAGCTATGACTATATTTTTTTATGTTTGTGAAGAATGTGAAACTATAATTTGTACTTTAAACTTGGTCTTCTTCATCTCCTATATTTTTCTTTTCCACTTTGAAGAAATGATCCTACATTTTGTCTTAATCCACATTTTATTTCCTGTCCCTATTTCCCTTTCAGGCCACCTTTCTGCTGACTGAAGTTAAACTCATTCCCTTTCATCAGTCACTTCATTATTTATTTACAGGCTTGATTGATGAATAACATTCCATTATACTGCCTGAAACAGGTTATCTGTATCACTTATCAGTTATTAGTGTCAGGGCCATGTCGTACAAATTATTTTACCTGATTCTGTCACCACTGTCTGAAGATAAGCATACTGTTAAGTTTGTGTTGCATTCTTCTGTGTGTGTATGAAATTGTCAGGCTGCAAACTGTTGCTGTGTCTTGTCTTTCAGCCATGAAAAAGGCTAGCTGTACTGTGGGACATTGAGGAGCAGAGAAAAAATGTTCAAACAGCCACTGGAATACAGGGCTGAACATACGCGGTTTTCTTTATAGTACACATAGCTCTTCATATGAGAACCATGGGTGTACAGAACAAGCAAGCATTCACATTGGAGTTAGCTTTGCAGTCACAGTCCAGAGCTTTCTGGCTAACAAAGAAAATGTTAGGAGCAGCTAAAGATATTGTACCCCACTTAATGAAGGCCATGATGCCCTTGATGTCACCCACATCTCTAGATGTCCTTGGACTTAAAGAGTCAAGAGGAATGACTGGGCATACAGGAATAGTGGTTTGACAATCATGGGGGGAAGACAGGATCCCAGAAATAAATAGCTCTGATGTATTGTCAGAATGCAGTATTGATTTTCACATAATGCTTTTACATCATTATAGAAAAATACCTCCCCCCAATAATAGTATTACTAAAATGAAGACCTTTTGCATCCAATCACTCAGAGGCCCATATCAGTCTGAAAGATAGATTACAAAATCTGTACAATAAGGTAGGTGCACTCCAAAATTAAAATTTTAGTCCATAGTATGACTATCCTTGATCAGAGTGGATTGATCATAAACAAACAGAACAAAGGTAATATCAATAGGATCGGATCTTTCCTCAGCTGATACCTGTGATATCATGATCATTTCCTGTGGTACTTCCAGACTTAAATGTGTAAACTCCTTTAGTACTCTAACTTGGACATATTTAGTACAAGTCTTGGACAACTTTAACTTTCCCATATTGCTAATTCAGAAAATATTTATACTGCATCAGGATCTGAGTTCACTTGTCAAAAAGTGTCTCTTATACCCCAGAATTGATTGTTTCCCCTTTATATAAACACACATCAGATATGTTCAGTCTTACAACTGCTGTTCTGCTAGGCAATGGAGCTTTTTACTCAGCTGATCTGACTAAATGAACAGGTACAGGGCTTAGTTGTTGAGCCTAGCAGTCTCTACATAAACTTGTTTTTATGCATATGTTATTTTTCACTTTTTACAAAACACAGACACTTCTAAAATTAGGACTTCATCCTAGTTTTAGGGCTTTGACATAATAATTGATCACAAAGCCAGCCTTTCCCAGATCTTCAGCATTAACCATCAGCTGTGTACCCATAGAACTGGTAAAGACAATTTATATCCTTGTTTAGTGAATTATGATTATACCTTACCTGGTACTTGTGTCGCTTCCCTTTTCAAAATCTATGAATGCAGCCAGGTTTGATGCAGATACAGGGAAAAAATGAACTTGCCTGAAGGAACCACCATATATACTCTTTTCTATAGTCACAGAAATTTTCAGGTATAAAAATGGTCAAGCAACTGAAAATAATACACAAGTACAATGCGTATCTGTTAGGACACCTAAATCATTGCAAGTTGGATGGATTAAGACGGCATGACAAAACATCTCACATTCCCTTAAATCCAGGATGGCTCTTAAGCATTGTACTAGTGCATATTTGTGAACCACTGTACTCAAATCTGTGTCATACCAGATGGAGCAACTTCGAATGTAAAATGGAAATATATTCATCTTTTCCTACTCTCCTCACACAGTGAGCACTCATTTGCAGTTTTATCCACTTATTTGTTGGGAATCAAAGCTAAATATATTCTACAATAACATCTTTTAATCTATACAAATATCTATAACCCTGATATACTTCTGAAACTCAAAAAAAAAATACCCTTCAGTTTTGTCTCAAATCCTATAGTTTCATGTAGCATACAGTTCAAATTGCTTATTACAGTTTAACAAAACAACTCTGCAGACATGAGTCCTGATGGATTTCTTTGCACAGTAAATGACTGCAGACTTTGCAAATGTGCAAATGTGCAAAAAGGTTTTACTCCAAAGAGTGAATGGTTTGCCACTATATGATATATATATATATATATATATATATATATATATATATATATATATATATATATATATATATATATTTATATATATATATATATATATATATATTACACACATATAAAACTATCTTAACAAGAAGTTATATCTTATCATTAAGTTATTACTGTCTTTGTTATTTTGTTTATTTGTTCCCTGGTTGCAAGTGAAAAGGATCCAGTTATCAAAATAAATAAATAAATAAATAAATAAAAATAAAAGTAAAAAAAAACAGATACTGGTGAAAAAAATGTTTTATAATGCAAAAAAAGAGAGAGAGCTAACACATGTTGAGTTAATTTGCAACAATTGTATTCTACATAAGAATGCTTTGTTGCTTTTTTGTGTTAGAAGAGATGGAGGAAGATAGGTTGGTTAGTAAGGGAGCACCATACATTAGTGAAGATAGTAAGAAGATAGTGGCGAAGGTCTGTCTTGTTGAGGGGGAGATGAAGTGGGAGTTTCTTTACAGCATGCCAAGTTTCTGATGGGTTTTCTTTATATTTAGCTGAATATGGGTATCGAATTTTAGGTGTTCATCAATAGTAACTCCAAGAAGTTTAGCAAAAGGAACAACTTCTATAGTGGAGTTGGCAAGGCTTGTAATCTTGAAAGAGGTTTTGTCTAGGCGGATAGATTTTGAGGGAGAGAATAGAAGGATCTTTGATTTGTTGGCATTTAAAGAGAGGTGATTTTGGAGCATCCAGTTCTCAGTAGTTGAGAAGGTAGTTTGAGTTTTTGTTTGGAGCTCAGGAAGGTTTGGTGCAGAGCAAACTAAAGTTGAGTCATCTGCATATTGTACTATCTTAGTGTTAGGAATGGTTGCATGGAAATCATTAATGAAGATATTGAAGAGCATAGGGCCAAGAATGGAACCCTTGGGGTACCCCGGTTGGGGTGGGAAGGAAGGCTGAGGTGCCAGTCTTCCATTTTACTGCCTGAGATCTGTCAGAGAGGTAGCTGCTGAACCAGGTAATGGTGTTTTGTGAGAAGTTAAGATTGGAAAGGTGGTGAAGAAGGTGGGTATGGGAGACTGTGTCGAAAGCCTTGGAGAGGTCAAGGAGGACTGTGGATACAAGTTCTCTGGAGTCACGGGCATGGTTTATGATGTCTATAGAAGAGAGAAGAGTTGTTATTTTGCTATGGCCAGGATGGAATCCATGTTGTGTTGGGGTGAGGAGTTGGTTATGCATAATGAATGGCATGAGCTGGAGGTGGATGCATTTCTCAAGAATTTTTGAAATAGGGGAGAGAATCGCTATGGGTCGGAAGTTGGAGATGTTATTATTTTTGCCTCCTTTATGGAGGGGTAGGATAAAGGCTGCATGCCACAGTTTGGGGACATATGATTCTTGTATGGATCTGTTGATGTGTATGCTAATGGGGATGGCAATGCTTTATGCTGCAATTCTTGAAAAGAGTGAGGGGATATTGTCAGGGGCATTGGAGTAAGGCTTAACTTAGAGAAGTTTTTTATATATATGAGGTGGGGATGGGTTTGAGGTGGAATATGGGAGGTGAGTTTGGTGTGGAAGGTTGGGCAGAGGGTTTGATTTGGGGGAGGTGCTATTTGGGAATGTTTTAGTGAGTTCTGCTATAGAGTTATTAAAGAGTAGCTATTTCTGGGTCAGATTTACTAGTGTCAGGGCAAGGGTTGTTTTTGGTGCCTGGGTTGAGAAGTGAGTTGCTGGATTTCCAGAACTGTTGGGGTTAGAGTAGTGGTTAGATTGGAGTTTGATATAGTATGCTTTTTTGTCTTGTATGATACATTTTTTGGCTAAGTTGCGAAGTGGTTTATATTTAAGAAGGGTGTCAGGGTGCCTATTATGATGGTAGAGTTTCCAGGTCTTGTCCCTTTGTTGCATGAGTGTTGTGGTATCTTTACTAAGCCAAGGGGCGGAATTGGGTTTTATACATTTTATTCTTGGAGGGGCTTGGGAGTTAAGAGTGTCTAAGAAGTTTGAGTTGAAAAATTCAACAGCAATGTCCAGAGGGAGAGTTTTTAGAGTGTCCCAATTTATCAGTTTGAGAGAATTGGAAAAAGTTGTAGGGTTAAAGTTGTTGAGATTCCAAGTATGGATATATTGGTGTAGATGAGGAGAGGAGGGGGTTGCTCTATGTATGAAGGCTGGTAAGTGTTCACTGATAGAGTCTGGTAAGGTGCCAGTGTGGGAGATTTTGTTTGGGTGGAAGACAAGGATCCAGTCCAGTATGGAGCCTGGTGGGTTATTTTTATTAGGCCTGGTTATAGCATTTGTGAGTTGAGTGAAATTACATAAATTGATTGAAATGGTGGGTTTATTGGCAGTAATTTTGTTCTAGTCAATGTTCACATCTACTAGGATGTATGTCTCAGGCTTGATATTATATGAGGCCCATAGAAGAATTTCCTCAAGTGTGTTAATGTTGTTTCCAGGGGGGGATATAGAGGGCTATAACATAAATGCTTTTCTGGTTATTTAGTTTGAGATGTCCTATGACTAGTTCGGCGTTGTTGAACTGTGGAATAGGATTTTGGTAGGGAGTGATGGAGAGAAGGCTAGAGTAGATTAAGGCTACTCCTCCACCCTTCTTTTTTAGGTGGTCTTGTCTAAGTACTTGAAACCCAGGGGGTAGTATTTTAGAGTTTGAAATATTGGGTTTTAGCCATGTCTCAGAGACAGCAGCTATGTCAGGTTGGGTATGGGATAGCCAAGCGTGGAAGTGGGCTAATTTGTTTCTTAGACTCTGGGTATTGATGGTCAAGATCCTGAGGTATTTAGGGTTGGTAGTATGGGTGGTAATGGGGGGAGATGGATTGCTGCTGGTACTAGGTCCTGGATTGGGGTGTATGTCTTCTGCTAGGCATAGGCAGTTAAATGTGAATGAGAGCAGGGGTTTGGATTTGCTCCTAGAGTTTGGTGGGAGGTACAATAGTGCTTTGGGAATATGATGTTTCATTGAGGAGGATAGGAGTTTTAGTTTAAAGCAGAGAAGTATGTTTGGAAGCACGAGGGAGGAGGATTTAGTGTGGAAATGAGATGTGGCAGAGTTATGATGTGTGTTAAGGGTGATGATGGGGTGAAGAGGGGATAGGAAAGAAGGGGGCAGTTTGTAACAGGAATAGGAGGTAGCATGGTATAGAGGTATTAGGAGTAGTAGGCTAAGGGAAAGGATGAGCATGGTTTGAAGAGACATGGTGTGGTTTAGGTGTAATGGAATAGTTGGGGGGTTAGGTGTTGAGGATGTAATAGGATTATTAGTGACAGTGTAGGAGGGAGGAGTATGGAAGTGTATCTAGAGCTTTATGGATTAGGGATGGGTAGGGGTGAGAGAGTATTGGAGGATGGGAGGTGAGGGGATAGTGAGGAGATGAGAGTGGATTGGGTGAGACAGGGGACGGGACTTATGGCTAGAATAAGTGTAGGAGCACTGGGGGTGGTTGGGAATTGGGGGCAGGGTAGGGGAGCGGAGTGAGCCCGCAGGGTGAATGGAGAGGGAAGAGCCAAGGAGAAGGAAGAAGATAAGACTGTGAAGAACAATCAGTGGTTAGGTAGGTAAGGTCAGAGGTAAGAAAAGTATGGAGAATGTAGCACTTGTTTACTGTAGTTGTATGAATTACATAGCACAAGTCTCCAGCCAAATTCCTTGTAAGCATAACAGTATATTTAACAGCAAAAGTTTATGTAGTAAAAGCAGTCACAGCTTCAGTTAGTCCCTTAGACTATTGTGAGCATAACAGCATATGTAACATTAAACAGTTTCTGTAGTAAAAGCAATCACTACATCAATTAGATCCCTAGACTACATAAAATTAGCTAAGTACTTCAATTGGAAAGCATAAACATGCCTGTTAAACCAGGTGCACCACAAACATTTGAGAAGAGCTTAAACACTTGCAGGCACTTACTTGCAGGTGTGCACACTGAAAAGGGTCTGGGGAAGCTTCCTCAACACAAGCAGGTCAAAAAATAACTTTCAAAATGGCGCCGTTCAAGGGGACCCACTAATACAGGCTAGTTAATGTGCATGGGGGAGGAGGGACATACAAAATGGGGTAAGGTATAACCAGAAAAAGTAGGTAGAGATCTGGCCAACCCCCTCACAGAAGACTGCAAAGAAAAGCAATCAGCATAAAAAGTGGAAGCCTTGGAGTTGTAATGTAAGTGTAAGCAAGGAAGAGGTAGAAGCAGGACATTAGGAGTGTAACAACGAATAGGTAGAAGCAGGACATTAGGAGTGTAAGCAGGTAGTTGCAGAAATACTACTTTATGACCTTGGTGTGCAACTAATACAAAGGAAGGTAACTATCTGGGGGACAAATACACCAAGTAAATGGCACTTGCCTTACTTTACAAGTATTCAGTGTGGAGGCAGATCTATTTGGGACAAGATACAGCAAGTATATTGTTAAGTTATGCAACCCAGTGGCAATAGACAAAGCTATAGTTGCCTAGGGGTGAGCCCTTGCAGGTGTGCATGCTGGCCAAAACAATGTTTAAAAAACAACTAGTAAAATTAACAAATGTGCTGTAAAAGGAAATGTAAATAAACAGTCACAATGTTTAAAACATAACTATTAAGGACCACATTTGCAAATAACAAGAACTGTAAATATCCAGTCACCTATGCAGACTTGTCTGGTAGGTATCCTTATTAAAAAGTGTTATTCTTGGCTTGCAATAACTGTAGAGAGAAACCGGACCATAGCAGTATGTATGGAAATATATATATATATATATATATGTGTGTGTGTGTGTGTGTGTGTGTGTGTGTGTGTGTGTGTGTGTATATATATATATATATATATATATATATATATATATATATATATATATATATATATATATATATAATTTACTATCAATATGTTGAACAGGCCTTGTGTGCAACTTACCTGGAAAGGTAGTCGGAATGCAGAAAACCCTTTGGGAGATGGTTGCAATGTCGACTCAGGAAGACCAAAGATCGGGACAGTGCGGATCAGGAGATTTACCCTTTTCTGCACTGTAGTGTGATCTCAGAGCTGAAATATATAAGTGGTAGGGGGTGTGGGGTGCACCCAGGGAAAAACATGATTGTCAGCGCATTGTAGTACATATCTGGTCCATTCATACTGATGCAAAGGTGACACCAGAGTGCAGGAGTCAAATTCGACTTCGCCTGCATTGGTGTCCAATCTTTCACACTACATTTGATTCCGAACATTGAACATGTAAACCACATTTTTGATAGGCTTACGTTCCAATGTTCAATGTTTTAATAGTAAGCCTATATATATATATTTATATATATATATATATATATAATAAATGTAATAAATTGCATCTCCAACGGTGTAGATGTCTCTCTGCCCGCTAAATACAGACAAATAAATACAATAGTAACTGTGGCTGAGAGATAACCAAGGCGTTTCAAAGTTCCGTTCATATGCTAATCATTAAACACAGGTCCACCTTCCACTTTACAAACGAAAAAATCCACTGTCCAAACAACAAACCATGGAAATGCGTAGTAATCCACAATGTGAAATAAAGAAAGTCTGTTTATTACTTAAAACAAATCGGTAAGCGCTTTCACAGTAGCTTCGTCAGACCGTTAACATTCAAAAATGTTATCCTAGTTGCTTTTATACAGATCACATGTCCAATTAACTATTCACTAATAAAGCATTAAAGCTACATTTTATATATATCTTATAATTGTTCATAGCGATAATAAAGAATATATAGTACTGTTTATATTCATAAGTTGCATGGTATATATAAAAAGATTCCAAATGCCTTTCACAAACAACCTAATAAAAGCAACATGTTAATAAAAACTTAGTAAAATAACAAAATTCATCAGCACACATAAATTGAAAATATGAAGCATAACTTTAAAGACGTAAATTCATTGCCTTTTTAAAATCTAGCGTTCATGACATACATGCAATAATTCTTGGATACTTTTTAATAATAATAAGATTTAAAATATTAATTCATCAATTACTCTATAAAAATATATATAAATATGAATATGAATATAAAATTAATAACAACTACTATCACAATGAATGTTAACAACTGGGTTGAATGTCCAATTAATAGTCGCTACCTGTTCACTTCCTAATTATACGGGCATCTGCTAAAAAATCCATTTACATCAACTGATGCAACTACTACGCTCCTCTAACCTTATATAATAGAAGTTCTATGTGTCTTCGAGCACAGCATGTATAAGGCGCAAGCATATATCCTATTGCCAACATGCTTGCAAACCGGCTGTTGCTGTCATTCAATGTCTAAAAAATATATACAAAATATATATATATATATATATATATATATATATATATATATATATATATATACTATCGTTTCTACATTTGATACATATTAAACCATTGAGTGTGTCACATTGCTGTTTGGAGTGTTATTACTATGACATAATTCTTAAAAGAGATATAAACTTCCTACGATATTGGTGTATGTGCAGTATTAATATGGATTACAATAATACATCAATAAACAATATAATTCTAACTAAAGTATCAGTATCACGAAAATAAAAATATATAGAAAGAACTTGTAATGAATTGCTAACATACTATCCGTATTCGCCAAACTAATGCCAGTATTAAACTACATGTCTTTATATTATTATTAACTCATAAAAATTATATCAAATTATTAAATTCATAAACTATGCTTCAATAAATTTTTAAAATAAATTTTTATATAAATGTTTATATATGACTGTGTCAACTTCATATGGCACAATCATTTAATACGCCTAGCCTTCAATATTGGTTTTATGGAGGCTCTCTCATTTAGGCCACTTCCTTTATCTGCCCTAAGTCTCATTATCCAGTCAACCTCTCTCCCTTCAGTGATATTGCGAATGTTACCTTCTCTGATCCTAGGCATAACATTATCTAAAGCCATAAACTTAAAATTATGTTGGATACCATAATTGTTGACATGTTTAGCTAAAGCATTATTCATATGTTGTATCCTAATGGCATAAAGATGCTCCCTAATCCTGGTCTTAAATGCTCTATTAGTCTTGCCAATGTAAAATGCTTGGCATGCATGGCAAATTGCCAAATACACCAAATTTTCAGTACTGAAGGTAGCATTCACTTTAAAGGAGAAGGTTTGCCGTGTATCCGGATGTATGAACATGTTACCTCTTTCTATGTAATTGCAATAGTTACATCTACCACATGGGTATGTTCCTAAAAATGAGTCATTATCATATACTTCTCCACGATGACATAACAATTTTTTAAGATTACTTTTGTTCTTATATTGAAACATAGGTTTGGCTCCTACTATCTGTTCAATTTCCTTACTACTAGTTAAAATGCCCCAATGTTTATTAATGATGTCTATGATATCTTTCCTGTCATGAGTGTAATACATTTGTATTCTCACTTGATTATTAAAGCTTCTTATAGTGTGTTTTTCTTTAGTTTGATTAGAATAATATGGGGCAGCTCTCCCCATTCTTAAACTAAAGATGTCTATTAAATTGCTTTCAATCTCACTCCGTTGATATCCTCGTTGTAACAATCTACATCTAAAACTATCAATCTCTTGCTGGAATCCCTCCTGTGATGCATTAAGTCTGGAGATTCTCATCCCCTGTCCTTTCATTATATTTTCAAATATATGATGCGGATGCATGCTAGTTCTATATAGAAGTGCATTCCTATAGCATTTCTTCCTATAGACCCCAGTATTTACTTTATCTTCCAACACTCTCTGAACAAAGACATCCAAAAACTCTATACGGTCAGTGGAGTATTCAAAAGTAAACTTAAGATGGGAAGTAAAATTATTAATGGCCTTAATAAAATTATGTAGACTTTCATGAGTGCCTTCCCAAACAAGGAAGACATCATCCACAAAACGTCTGTAAAATCGCACGTGCGAGCGATATGACGTATGCTTAAATAAAATATCTTCCTCCCACATAGCAAGATACATGTTGGCGTAGCTGTTGGCACATGATGTGCCCATCGCTATGCCTTCTGCCTGTAAGAATACCTTTTCTTGGTGAACAAAAACGTTGTTTTCCAAAACAATTTCCATGAACATTGCTATAAGATCTATATGTTCATCTGTGTAACCACTATGTAAGGTGAGATATTTTTTGATGGCTAGAACACCATCCTCATTAGGAATGATAGTAAATAAAGATTGAATATCTAAAGTAACAAATGTCATATCTGCTGTCATGTTTACTTGACTAAAATGGTCATACAAATCTCCAAGGAATTGTTTAGTGTCCTTTAATATGAATGCATTCTGTTCTACAACAGGCCTAAGATACTTCTCAACATAAAGAGAGAAAGGTTCTGTGGACCATCCACCACCAGAGACAATGGGTCTCATTGGTGGGTTGGTACCATGTTTATGGATTTTAGGAATACCATTGATGCTAGGTAGTAAAGGATATTCAACATAAAGGAAATTAGCCAAATCACTATCTTTGGTGTGACTATTCTCCAATTCAACAACAACATCTACAATCTTTTGTTTGATATTGTCAGGTTGTTGTTTAGAAATGACTGTATAATATCTATCATCTGATAACATATTATTCATGCTTATGTTGTAGTGAGAGGTATCCATGACAACCAATGGACCCCCTTTGTCAGCTGGTCTAAATACTATGTTCCTATCAGATTTAAGTCTGCTTAATGCCTGCCTCTCTCTGAATGACAAGTTGTTAAATCTCCTATGTTTATTAGTTTTAGATGCAAACTGCTCATATACATCATCTTCCACCATTCTATAAAAAGCTTCTAATAAGGGATGGTTGTGAGGTGTAAACTCACTTAATTTTTTCAAAGGTCGATTTGAGACATTCAAACTGTCGCCAAAGTAATGTCTAAGCATCACATTCCTATTGAATCATTTTAAATCAGTCAGTACATCAGTAATCTTACTGTTCCCAGTTGGAATAAAGGTTAAACCTTTATTCAACAAACTCACTTCATGTATATCTAATGGTCTATGCGATATATTCCAGACCAAGTCTGCATCTATTTGTTCCACATCTTTTTGAGTGTCTGTCCTTGTATCCTCTCTCCTGAGAATTTGCGCTTCTGCCTCCCCCGACTGGCAGAGCGATCTCATTTGTCGACCCTCCCCATAGTTATAGGGAGGGGAAACTGTGGAAAAATTGTTGGATTTGGCCTGGTCTGGTCTGATGTATGAGTGTTCACGTTTTTTGGTCGTACCACTGGAATGTCCTTCGATGGAGTAGATAGATGTTGACTCTTCTCTAACTGATGTGTCTCGATAGTGGATGCATCAGAACCTGCGTGTGATGTATATGGTTGCTGTAAAACAGTGGGCAACACTGTTCTGCTAGCCTGGACGGTGGACTTATTAAGTGGGCTAAGTTGCCTCAATGATTCACCCTGTTGTTGGATAAGGGTAGTATTATCTATCGTTGTATAAGTAAATGATGTTCTAGGCCAAGCAAATACTTGTGACGTGTGAAAATCACGTACATCTCTATCAATCTTATTTCTCTTCTGTTGTAAGAGATGTCTCTCATATGCTATAATGCCATCTAACATATTTGTGATAGCTTGATAAACCAAGGGCTCAGGAAACTTAGCACTAATCTCTGATTGTTGAGCTAGTGCTGACTTAGTCAGTTCATCTTCGATTGGCTTGAAAAAGTCTAATAAAAGTTGCATGTAATTCCTACTCAATTCTAGATTTAACTTCTGCCATTGGGTTAGAAGTACAGGATATTGGTCACCATATGTCGGCATTTTGAGTATGCGCAAACCTCTAGGTATTATATTTCTTTTTAAACAGACTTCTAAGTGAAGCCTTTGAGTAGAAAGTCGCTTTAATTTCAATAGGTCAAGTTCCAATTTTTGGATGGCTGTTTGCATCTGTTGCATAACCTCCACAGAAAAATCACTCAAACTTTCGTCACCCTCTGTTTCATAGAGCATAAGTGGATTATTATCAATGGTTAGGCATGCTAATAACTTGTTTTTCAGGCCTTTGCCCCTTTCTAGTGTATTATATAAAACATTGTCACTTGCCTGTCTGTTAAACTGAACTTGTTGATTCCCATTAAACTCCTTAGATGTTCCGAGTAGATTTTCATCACGAATTACCACTTCTGGTGTATAGTCAAGCTCAATGTTCTCACTAGGTCCTGCCATGTCACCGTGGATAGCGTAAAAGATAATAAAGATAATAAATGTAATAAATTGCGTCTCCAACGGTGTAGATGTCTCTCTGCCCGCGAAATAGAGACAAATAAATACAATAGTAACTGTGGCTGAGAGATAACCAAGGCGTTTCAAAGTTCCGTTCATATGCTAATCATTAAACACAGGTCCACCTTCCACTTTACAAACAAAAAAATCCTCTGTCCAAACAACAAACCATGGAAATGCGTAGTAATCCACAATGTGAAATAAAGAAAGTCTGTTTATTACGTAAAACAAATCGGTAAGCGCTTTCACAGTAGCTTCGCCAGACCGTTAACATTCAAAAATGTTATCCTAGTTGCTTTTATACAGATCACATGTCCAATTAACTATTCACTAATAAAGCATTAAAGCTACATTTTATATATATCTTATAATTGTTCATAGCGATAATAAAGAATATATAGTACTGTATATATTCATGGGCGGCCACGGTGGTGCAGTGGTTAGCATTGCCGCCTCACAGCAAGAGATTCTCCGGTTCGATCCTCGGCTGGGGTGCCTTCTGTGCGGAGTCTGCATGTCCTCCCTGTGGTCGCGTGGGTTTCCCCCGGCTCCTCCGTCCTCCCACATCCCAAAGACATGCTGCAGGTGCATTGGACACCCTAAATTGGCCCTAGGTGTGCGTGTGAGTGTGCCTTCTGTGGAAGGTTGGGCGCCGGGCTGGCAACTCGACACCGTAAAACTCCACTGCCAATCAATGTGCGGACAAGGTGATCCGCTGTGGCGACCCCTAACTGGGAAAAAGCCGAAAGAAGAAGAAGAAGTACTGTATATATTCATAAGTTGCTTGGTATATATAAAAAGATTCCAAATGCCTTTCACAAACAACCTAATAAAAGCAACATGTTAATAAAAACTTAGTAAAATAACAAAATTCATCAGCACACATAAATTGAAAATATGAAGCATAACTTTAAAGACGTAAATTCTTTGCCTTTTTAAAATTTAGCGTTCATGACATACATGCAATAATTCTTGGATACTTTTTAATAATAATAAGATTTAAAATATTAATTCATCAATTACTCTATAAAAATATATATAAATATGAATATGAATATAAAATTAATAACAACTACTATCACAATGAATGTTAACAACTGGGTTGTATGTCCAATTAATAGTCGCTACCTGTTCACTTCCTAATTATACGGGCATCTGCTAAAAAATCCATTTACATCAACTGATGCAACTACTACGCTCCTCTAACCTTATATAATAGAAGTTCTATGTGTCCTCGAGCACAGCATGTATAAGGCGCAAGCATATATCCTATTGCCAACATGCTTGCAAACCGGCTGTTGTTGTCATTCAATGTCTAAAAAATATATACAAAAAAAAAAAATATATATATATATATATATATATATATATATATATATATATATATATATATATATATATATATACTATCGTTTCTACATTTGATACATATTAAAACATTGAGTGTGTCACAATTCTGTTTGGAGTGTTATTACTATGACATCATTCTTAAAAGAGATATAAACTTCCTACGATATTGGTGTATGTGCAGTATTAATATGGATTACAATAATACATCAATAAACAATATAATTCTAACTAAAGTATCAGTATCACGAAAATAAAAATATATAGAAAGAACTTGTAATGAATTGCTAACATAGTATCCGTATTCGTCAAACTAATGCCAGTGTTAAACTACATGTTTTTATATTATTATTAACTCATAAAAATTATATCAAATTATTAAATTCATAAACTATGCTTCAATAAATTTTTAAAATAAATTTTTAAATAAATGTTTATATATGACTGTGTCAACTTCATATGGCACAATCATTTAATACGCCTAGCCTTCAATATTGGTTTTATGGAGGCTCACTCATTTAGGCCACTTCCTTTATTTGCCCTAAGTCTCATTATCCAGTCAACCTCTCTCCCTTCAGTGATATTGCGAATGTTACCTTCTCTGATCCTAGGCATAACATTATCTAAAGCCATAAACTTAAAATTATGTTGGATACCGTAATTGTTGACATGTTTAGCTAAAGCATTATTCATATGTTGTATCCTAATGGCATAAAGATGCTCCCTAATCCTGGTCTTAAATGCTCTATTAGTCTTGCCAACGAAAAATGCTTGGCATGCATGGCAAATTGCCAAATACACCAAATTTTCAGTACTGCAGGTAGCATTCACTTTAAAGGAGAAGGTTTGCCATGTATCCGGATGTATGAACATGTTACCTCTTTCTATGTAATTGCAATAGTTACATCTACCACATGGGTATGCTCCTAAAAATGAGTCATTATCATATACTTCTCCACGATGACATAACAATTTTTTAAGATTTCTTTTGTTCTTATATTGAAGCATAGGTTTGGCTCCTACTATCTGTTCAATGTCCTTACTACTAGTTAAAATGCCCCAATGTTTATTAATGATGTCTATGATATCTTTCCTGTCATGAGTGTAATACATTTGTATTCTCACTTGATTATTAAAGCTTCTTATAGTGTGTTTTTCTTTAGTTTGATTAGAATAATATGGGGCAGCTCTCCCCATTCTTAAACTAAAGATGTCTATTCAATTGCTTTCAATCTCACTCCGTTGATATCCTCGTTGTAACAATCTACATCTAAAACTATCACTCTCTTGCTGGAATCCCTCCTGTGATGCAATAAGTCTGGAGATTCTCATCCCCTGTCCTTTCATTATATTTTCAAATATATGATGCGGATGCATGCTAGTTCTATATAGAAGTGCATTCCTATAGCATTTCTTCCTATAGACCCCAGTATTTACTTTATCTTCCAACACTCTCTGAACAAAGACATCCAAAAACTTTATATGGTCAGTGGAGTATTCAAAAGTAAACTTAAGATGGGAAGTAAAATTATTAATGGCCTTAATAAAATTATGTAGACTTTCATGAGTGCCTTCCCAAACAAGGAAGACATCATCCACAAAACGTCTGTAAAATGCGAAGCGATATGACGTATGCTTAAATAAAATATCTTCCTCCCACATAGCAAGATACATGTTGGCGTAGCTGTTGGCACATGATGTGCCCATCGCTACGCCTTCTGCCTATAAGAATACCTTTTCTTGGTGAACAAAAACGTTGTTTTCCAAAACAATTTCCATGAACATTGCTATAAGATCTATATGATCATCTGTGTAACCACTATGTAAGGTGAGATATTTTTTGATGGCTAGAACACCATCCTCATTAGGAATGATAGTAAATAAAGATTGAATACCTAAAGTAACAAATGTCATATCTGCTGTCATATTTACCTGACTAAAATGGTCATACAAATCTCCAATGAATTGTTTAGTGTCCTTTAAGACTGGTATGGTATTTCTAAAATCCACAAACATGGTACCAACCCACCAATGAAACCCATTGTCTCTGGTGGTTAATGGTCCACAGAACCTTTCTCTCTTTATGTTGAGAAGTATCTTAGGCCTGTTGTAGAACAGAATGCATTCATCTTAAAGGACACTAAACAATTCCTTGGAGATTTGTATGACCATTTTAGTCAAGTAAACATGACAGCAGATATGACATTTGTTACTTTAGATATTCAATCTTTATTTACTATCATTCCTAATGAGGATGGTGTTATAGCCATCAAAAAATATCTCACCTTACATAGTGGTTACACAGATGAATATATAGATCTTATAGCAATGTTCATGGAAATTGTTTTGGAAAACAACGTTTTTGTTCACCAAGAAAAGGTATTCTTACAGGCAGAAGGCATAGCGATGGGCACATCATGTGCCAACAGCTACGCCAACATGTATCTTGCTATGTGGGAGGAAGATATTTTATTTAAGCATATGTCATATCGCTCGCACGTGCGATTTTACAGACGTTTTGTGGATGATGTCTTCCTTGTTTGGGAAGGCACTCATGAAAGTCTACATAATTTTATTAAGGCCATTAATAATTTTACTTCCCATCTTAAGTTTACTTTTGAATACTCCACTGACCGTATAGAGTTTTTGGATGTCTTTGTTCAGAGAGTGTTGGAAGATAAAGTAAATACTGGGGTCTATAGGAAGAAATGCTATAGGAATGCACTTCTATATAGAACTAGCATGCATTTGCATCATATATTTGAAAATATAATGAAAGGACAGGGGATGAGAATCTCCAGACTTAATGCATCACAGGAGGGATTCCAGCAAGAGATTGATAGTTTTAGATGTAGATTGTTACAACGAGGATATTGACGGAGTGAGATTGAAAGCAATTTAATAGACATCTTTAGTTTAAGAATGGGGAGAGCTGCCCCATATTATTCTAATCAAACTAAAGAAACACACACTATAAGAAGCTTTAATAATCTAGTGAGAATACAAATGTATTACACTCATGACAGGAAAGATATCATAGACATCATTAATAAACATTGGGGCATTTTAACTAGTAGTAAGGACATTGAACAGATAGTAGGAGCCAAACCTATGTTTCAATATAAGAACAAAAGTAATCTTAAAAAATTGTTATGTCATCGTGGAGAAGTATATGATAATGACTCATTTTTAGGAACATACCCATGTGGTAGATGTAACTATTGCAATTACATAGAAAGAGGTAACATGTTCATACATCCGGATACACGGCAAACCTTCTCCTTTAAAGTGAATGCTACCTGCAGTACTGAAAATTTGGTGTATTTGGCAATTTGCCATGCATGCCAAGCATTTTACGTTGGCAAGACTAATAGAGCATTTAAGACCAGGATTAGGGAGCACCTTTATGCCATTAGGATACAACATATGAATAATGCTTTAGCTAAACATGTCAACAATTACGGTATCCAACATAATTTTAAGTTTATGGCTTTAGGTAATGTTATGCCTAGGATCAGAGAAGGTAACATTCGCAATATCACTGAAGGGAGAGAGGTTGACTGGATAATGAGACTTAGGGCAGATAAAGGAAGTGGCCTAAATGAGAGAGCCTCCATAAAACCAATATTGAAGGCTAGGCGTATTAAATGATTGTGCCATATGAAGTTGACACAGTCATATATAAACATTTATTTAAAAATTTATTTTAAAAATTTATTGAAGCATAGTTTATGAATTTAATAATTTGATATAATTTTTATGAGTTAATAATAATATAAAAACATGTAGTTTAACACTGGCATTAGTTTGGCGAATACAGATACTATGTTAGCAATTCATTACAAGTTCTTTCTATATATTTTTATTTTCATGATACTGATACTTTAGTTAGAATTATATTGTTTATTGATGTATTATTGTAATCCATATTAATACTGCACATACACCAATATCGTAGGAAATTTATATCTCTTTTAAGAATGATGTCATAGTAATAACACTCCAAACAGCAATGTGACACACTCAATGGTTTAATATGTATCAAATGTAGAAACGATAGTATATATATATATATATATATATATATATATATATATATATATATATATATTTTTTTTTTTTTTGTATATATTTTTTAGACATCGAATGACAAAAACAGCCGGTTTGCAAGCATGTTGGCAATAGGATATATGCTTGCACCTTATACATGCTGTGCTCGAGGACACATAGAACTTCTATTATATAAGGTTAGAGGAGCGTAGTAGTTGCATCAGTTGATGTAAATGGATTTTTTAGCAGATGCCCGTATAATTAAGAAGTGAACAGGTAACGACTATTAATTGGACATACAATCCAGTTGTTAACATTCATTGTGATAGTAGTTGTTATTAATTTTATATTCATATTCATATTTATATATATTTTATAGAGTAATTGATGAATTAATATTTTAAATCTTATTATTATTAAAAAGTATCCAAGAATTATTGCATGTATGTCATGAACGCTAGATTTTAAAAAGGCAAAGAATTTACGTCTTTAAAGTTATGCTTCATATTTTCAATTTATGTGTGCTGATGAATTTTGTTATTTTACTAAGTTTTTATTAACATGTTGCTTTTATTAGGTTGTTTGTGAAAGGCATTTGGAATCTTTTTATATATACCAAGCAACTTATGAATATAAACAGTACTATATATTCTTTATTATCGCTATGAACTATTATAAGATATATATAAAATGTAGCTTTAATGCTTTATTAGTGAATAGTTAATTGGACATGTGATCTGTATAAAAGCAACTAGGATAACATTTTTGAATGTTAACGGTCTGACGAAGCTACTGTGAAAGCGCTTACCGATTTGTTTTAAGTAATAAACAGACTTTCTTTATTTCACATTGTGGATTACTACGCATTTCCATGGTTTGTTGTTTGGACAGTGGATTTTTTCCTTTGTAAAGTGGAAGGTGGACCTGTGTTTAATGATTAGCATATGAACGGAACTTTGAAACGCCTTGGTTATCTCTCAGCCACAGACACACACACAGACTGTAAGAAAGATCCAGTCAAGTTAGCAATCTAGAGAGTGGCATTCATAGTCTGGGACTTCACATTTACAAAGCAGTCATTTGCAGGAAGCACTGCTACACATAAATATGCAGATAAGCAAAGTGCAGGGTATTAGTGATGTATAAGGAAAAGTGAAGGCTTTTTGAAAAACTTGCCCACTTAGGGCAAAAGAATAAAGTACCATAAATTAAGTATTAAGCAAGTAAGAATTACTATGTAAAAGCCTGTGCTTTCACATAACTTTGTATGTATTCACATACTGAGGTCAGACAAAGCAATGTACAGCCATGCTTGAAAGATGAATAGCAAGTGGAAGACTGTGCTGTTTACAACACAGACATGATGACTTGTACCTGACAAGCAATACTGCACTGAGAACACCCTTTATAAATGCTTACATCTTACAAATCATTTAAAGACAGAATCCTGCAGTTATGGGGGGGCGTGGCCAAGGATGAACACAGGATAGCAGCAGATTTCTTCAGCTCCATCAATTTCATTACATTGACAGGAATTAATTACTTAAAAAATTAATTCTTGAAGTAATTTTCTTTCTAAATATGTTTGTTTTATATAGTTCTTGAACTATATCTAAAAAAGAAAGGAAATCTTAATAATATTCCTGTCAGAAATTACTTTGGAAATTTTCCTGTCAGTTTATCAGTCTGAAATGAGTTCCAGTAAGACAAATTCTCAAGACTCCAGCATCAAGAAAGAACTTCAGTCTCTGATAATTATAGTCCAGCAACTTACTGCTAAGATGGATAAAATGGATACTAAAATAGACACTTTCATAGAAAAACTACAAAACAAATAGACTTGTTACATATGGACCTGCAACAACAGAAGATCCAGATGACAGGCATAGAAGAAGCTGTGAATGACATGGAAAATAAAATACAAGAACAGGAAATCAACATTGAGTTTCTGCTGAAACAAAATACACATTTACAAACAAAGCTGGATGACCTGGAAAATAGATCTAGGCGCAATAACATTAGGATTTTTGGACTGCCAGAAAATATTGAAGGTAACAATATTACTTCTTTTTAACAACATGGCTTCCTAAAACTTTAGATTTACCAGAAGCATTCTCTTTTGGTATCGAAAGAGCACATAGATCTATAGCTAATACTAACTAACAAAAACTATCCTAGATCAGTTATAGTTAGATTTCTATCATCTTTTGATAAAGAGATGGTTCTTAAATCTGCTTGGGCTAAAGCTCCTGTTAAGTTTAATGAGACAACTGTGCTTTGACAATGACTATTCTTCCATGGTAATTGCTAAAAGAAAAGTTTTTCTGCCACTAATAAGGGAGCTTAAAAAAGCACAGTTTAAAACATACCTTCTGTTTCCTGCCAAGCTTAAAATCTTCCTTCCTGATGGTCCTAAGGTCTTGATGATTTAGACTCTGCTTTACTGTTTGTCAAAGAAAAAGGATTTTGGATAAAATAGAAGAAATGGAATGGGCTAGTTCTTCATTAAAGAGACTGGCAACTGAAGCTTCCTGGAAGACTTCAGAGAAGAAGAAGAGACTAAAAAACAAATGATTTGTTATATGTTTTTTTTCTCTCTCATCATTTTAGTTCATTATTAATCTTTTTGAATATAGTTCCTGCATTTCCAAAAAGCCACAAATATTTTGGAAAAGATTTAATCAAAGTTATTCTCTATGTGCAAAGAAATGTTTTGTTTCATAACCAGTCAAAATCCCTGAGGATTTAATGGCAGGCTGTGACTCGATTTGTTTTTCTTTCTGAAAAAAGTAAGGTTAGTAATTCGATACATTTTTTTATCTTTACCTTTTTTTTCCTTCTTCTTTTATTATTTTCTTTGTTTAAACAATGACATTCTATTTAGATTATGTAGTGGGTAAAGGGTGGGGTAGAGCAGGGAGAGAACAGTAATGAAAATATCATTAATAGAATAATAACATATTTATTTCTTGTAAAAGTTTATAAGTTCTTCAAATGCTATTTCTAATTATACTTTCTTGATTATACTGCTTATGCTTGTTTGTAAATAATCTGTCATGCTTTAACTAATAATAATCAGAACTAAATAAGAGTAAATAATATGTTTTATTTTTAACTCTATTAATATAAACAGTAAGTAACATTCCATTGTATATACTTCTTACAGCTTTCTCTTACATTTTTTTTATTTCTGCCTCACTCCCTTTTATTTTCTACTCTCTTTTCTTTTCTTTATTAATATATAGAAATGCTTTTGACTGTGTGGGCACAGTGAATAATAGGATTTGTATGAAAATTGAGTTGGGAGAAGAATGCTGAGTTTTATTACTTGTTGGTAATTTTGAGTTTAATTTCACTTGCATAGAGGCTGTGATGATCTGTGGAATACATTGTGGAGGTTCTGTCGTGTTTAGATGCATTTACACTGCTAAATGAATGTTTATCACTAGTTTTTAATAAGTTTCCCGCCAAAATGTTAAGAGAGACAATCTGGGATGTGGGCTGTCTTATGCACAATGTCCTTGAGTTACCTCAGAATCTTCAAATCACAGAATTATCACAGAGAAACTGAAAGCAGTTAGTATAAACATTGACAAGGTTATCACACTGACACACCACAGATTCAGGAAAAATACTCTGTTCATAAAATATGTCAGTTATAATGAGTTTAAATGATGTAGATTCTTGTAGTAAGTAAATGTCTTATTTTAGAAGGCATAAAAAATGAAACATTTATTTAAATGTTTTTGAAAATCTACTTAACAGCAGCATAATAATCTGTGTTAAAAATTTGTGTTCCAAACATATACTTTACTATAACTCATTTAATTCATCTGATTGACAAACATAAATAATCTTATAACTCTATTCTGGAAGAAATGTCATGTGATATATTTTAAAGCAGTAGGTTAGCATGATTGTAAAATCTGGTTACCAATATGTGTTTGCTGTGCATTATTTTGTATAAAGCAGACAGATTTATTCTAGGGACAGCAAGTAGGACAGTGCTCTACAAAGGCACAACACAGTGAGATCAGATATATATATATATGTGTGTGTGTGTGTGTGTGTGTGTGTGTGTGTGTGTGTGTGTGTGTGTGTGTGTGTGTGTGTGTGTATGTATGTGTGTGTGTGTGAGTGTGATGGCTTTTTTTCTGAGAATCTGCATAACTATCTAATATGATTTATAATAATTTCTATGAATACAATATTTTACTCTATTGACAAAATGAATGTTTGCCACAAGTTTTAATAAGTTTCCCAAAATGTTAAGGGAGACAATCTGGGATGTGGGCTGTCTCATGCATAGTGTCCATGAGTTTCCTCAGAAGCTTCACTCACAGAATTTTCACAGAGAAACTGAAAGCAGTTAGTATAAACATTGACAAGGTTATCACACTGACACACCACAGATTCAGGAAAAATACTCTATTCATAAAATATGTCAGTTATGATGAGTTTAGATGATGTAGTTTCTTGTAGCAAGTAAATATCTTATTTTAGAAGGCATAGAAAATGAAACATTTATTTAAATGTTTTTGAAAATCTACTTAACAGTAGCATAATAATCAGTGTTAAAAACTTGTGTCCCAAACATATACTTTACTATAACTCATTTAATTCATCTGATTGACAAGCATAAATAATCTTATAACTCTATTCTGGAAGAAATGTCATGTGATATATTTTAAAGCAGTAGGTTAGCATGATTGTAAAATCTGGTTACTAATATGTGTTTGCTGTGCATTATTTTGTATAAAGCAGACAGATTTATTCTAGGGACAGCAAGTAGGATTGTGCTCTACAAAGACACAACTCAGTGAGATCAGATATGTATGTATATATATATATATATATATATATATATATATGTGTGTGTGTGTGTGTGTGTGTGTGTGTGTGTGTGTGTGTGTGTGTGTGTATGTATGTATATATGTGTATGTGTATATGTATGTGTGTGTGTGTGTGTGTGTGTGTGTGTGTGTGTGTGTGTGTGTATATATGTGTGTGTGTATATGTATGTGTGTGTGTCTGTGTTTGTGTGTGTGATGGCTTTTTTTTTTTTTTTTTAGGTAATAACGCAGGTGTTTCTGAGAATCTGCATAACTATGCAATATGATTTATAATAATTTTTATGAATACAATATTTTACTCTATTGACAATAATGAGTTTAAGTAAATGCTCATATACAAACAATTCAAGATTTTTTTGGAAGCTGTTGATATAATTCACATGACAGAAAATAGATGCATCTTAATGCATGTAATGTCTGAATCATATTAGCCAAAGTTTTTGATTTAAATGAATGTTAGAACATAATTTTCTTTCCTCTTGATTTCTAACATTAAGATTATTTGAATGCTATTAGAATACAAGTGTTATATATTACATAGATCTATATAATAGTATGAACAGTTTTTAAAAAAAAAAAAAAAAAAGTTTATTTTAGTTTATATGATGCTGTTTTACCAAATGTGTAGTTTTGTCTTGATAGATAATTGAATTGAAAACTGTTAACCTCAGTTAAATATAACTAGTATTAAATTGATAAGGTGGTAGCTGAGGTACTGCTGCTTAGGGTAGGGGTTAACTTGAGTAGTAAATACTGCTCTAAGTTGGAGTTTTCAACTCCAGGCGGGATGCAAAGTTTAATCCTTACATTATTTTCACTTGTTCATTGTTATATGTATATAGTTTTGACATCCACAATATATTTTGTACACTCATTGTCACTACAAACAAAATTGAATCCTATACAAAATCCCATAAGAGATTTAATAAATACAGCTATATTTAAAGGTACACCTAAAAGAGGAGATGTAACATTATTTATCTGGTTATTTGTTATTTCGATCATAAGATTCTTGAGTTTTAAAATGCCAAATGACATCTTTAAAAGGAATTTCTTTAAACATTAATGGATTGAATAATCCGTGTAAAAGGGCAAGCTTAATAAGATACATTAATCTACACAAGGCCAATCTAGTCTTCCTGCAAGAAACCCATCTCTTGAAAAAAGATATTGATAAACTAGCCACTAATAAGTATACAGTATTGGTTAGTTCAGAGCACACTCAGAAAAAAAGAGGAGTGGCTATTTTATGGAATAAAAGTATGCCCATTCCTAAAACCATTAAGTCTTATCAGGATGACAAAGGAATGTTTTGTATGGTTACAATACAAATTAATGGGAAGACTTACACTTTAATTAATGTATATTGGATACCTGGAATTGGTATTAATACAGTGAAACATCATATTGATAAGATCATATCATTCTCTATAGGGGATATTATTTTAGCTGGTGATTTTAATTGTATACTACATGAAAGTGATACTACCACTATAAAGAAAAGAAGAATTACATCTAATGCAAAACATTTAAATGATTTTGCTAATTCTTATCATTTGAATGATATTAATAATCAGATAGAGTCAAAATCATTACCATACACCTTTTTTCTAACAGATACAAAACTTATTCAAAAATAGATAGGGTCTTTATTTCTAACCAGATGGTAACAGATTTAATTAATTCCAAAATCATTTCATGTCCTATATCTGATCATAACTCAATTGTTTTTGAATTCATGATAAAAAATACTCATAATGTTCAGATCAAAAGGATACCAGCATACTTAACTCAGCTAAAAGACTATAAAGAATATATACTTTCAGAAGTACAACATTTTCTAGACATAAATAATACTCCTGAAGTCTCCATTGTCTATGTTTGGGATGCCTTAAAATCATATCTATATGGACAAAGTATCAGATGGTATAATAACAAAAGGAAATCTTGGGATAAGGAATTGTTAGATATTCAAAGTAAACTGGACTCTTATAAGCATAATAATAAAGAAAATATTATGGACAAGAAAGTTATTGAAGAAATAAACAAACTAAATGAGAAATACAAAGAAATTTTAACTCATAAAGTTAAAATAACTTTAGAGAATACAAGTTTTGTCTTATTCAATAAGCCCCAAATACTTACATAGACTTAAAAATAAAACAAAAAGATTGAATAAACAAAACCATATCAAAGAAATCTTTTCTCTAAGGAAAAGAAGAATGTTTCTAGTATACCAGAAATACTGGACGAATTTAGAAATCACTTTCACAAGATTAACCATAACAACATTAACATGGAACCTAAAGATAAAATAAAGGAGTTTATAACCACAAACATGAATAAAAGCTTAATAAACAACAGATTAAACTATTGAACAAGAGTATTTCATATACAGAAGTTATTACACAAATAAATAAGCTTAAATCAAACAAAGCACCAGGTAATGATGGTATTATACCAGAGATATATAAAATCCTTTCTAAAACTACATATTCATTAATACATAAGGTTTTTATTCTGGCCCAAACTGAGTTAATAACCCCCCCCATCTTGGCAATATACATTTATTTCACCAATTTTAAAACCTAATAAAGATCCAACTAGATGTTCTTCATATCGACCCATCTCATTACTTAATGTTGATTATAAAATGTTTATGAGTATTTTTGCTGATAGATTGAAGACAATTATCCCGGCATTATACACATAGATCAGACGGGATTCATTGTAAATAGAAATACTTTTGATAATATAAGAAGAACTTTAACATTAATTGATTTTGCAAATAGGAAAAAGAAAGATTTAACACTTATTAGTCTTGATATAGGTTCAGCATTTGATTCAGTAAGTTGGGACTATCTGTTTACCTTACTGAAATGCACAAATTTCTCTGATGCATTTGTAAATTTAATTGAGCATTTATACAAAGGAACGCTGGCTTATATTAAGGTAGGAACATATGTTTCACAAAAATACCCATTCTTAAAGGTACAAAGCAAGGATGTCCACTTTCTCCACTATTATTCACTTTAGTAATGGAGCCTTGGGCTAATTTGATTAGAAACAGTACTGACATAGAGGGTTTTGAAATAGAAGAAAATACAACATCAAAATTCTACTTTTGCAGATGATGTTCTAATTACATCAGCAGGATCTAATTCTTCTATGCAGTCTTTATTTGATAAAATGATGAATTTTAAAAGTATTTCTGGTTTAATATTCAATGAAGAAAAACTAAAATACTACCTATATATACACTAAAAACACTCTCATTAGTGATTTTACTAAATATGTACCCAACTCAGGTCAGATAACTTATTTAGGTATAATACTATCTAAAGATATTAAATCTATTATATATAATAACTATAATACCTGTTTTCTTAATATACAAAATCTTTTTAATACCTGGAATAATATGTTTTTACTATGGAGGAGAGACTTACAATTATTAAAATGATAATATTCCCCAAGATTTTATACTTAATACAATCAATAATACTTTCACCTACAAAAATAACTATCAAGAAACTGAATACACTAATGTTAAATTTCTTATGGGCACCTAATAGACCTAGGATTGCATTAAAGAAACATACTAATAGCTGGTCTCAAGGGGTATTTCTTTTCCAGACTTTAATTTATATATTATCTCTTCTATTATAAAAGTTATTACTTTATTAATAGATCGGTCATATGTCGCAAAATGGAAAGATTATTGGGAGCTAATTAGTATGCACTTCATGAAAATCTCCTTAACACATAAAAATATGATTATAAATAACTCCATGTTGTGGTTGCTAAAGGAATTTTGTACTTCACCTATTACACCTAAACATATGGTCTGTTACCCATTAAATATTATTATTAGTTATCGTAACTTTATATTCATGCACCCTAAGTATAGGGAATGGAATTTTATTGTATTCCCTATAATTTATACTCAGGGTATGCTTATGTCATCTACTTCTGAAGGAGCTCATTTAGCTATAGATAATAATCTAAAGTACTGGTATCAGCTGATATCTGATAATAAAGTTAAAAATCTAGATTTCTTAAAACAAGAATTTGATCTAAGAGAAACTTGCTGGTTAGAGGTTCAGATCTTTAGACAACATCTCATTGATAGAATAGATCTGATGTCTATAACAGTTAAAGAATCTATTCCAAAACTGATTGATTACTTGATAATAAATTTACAGCATAAAGTTTCTGATAAAGGTAAACTTTCATATATACATAAAATTATCAGACAAGAAACTTTTTACAATGTAGATTCATACTGGAATTATTTCACCTCTATTAATGGGGACCCACCAACTCAACAAGATAAACAATATATATTGGAATCTGCTTATAGAACTACATCTTCCATTGTCTGGAGACTTTATACATGGAAATTTTTACATAGATCTTTTTATACACCTTTGATGATGAATAAAATTAATAATAAAGATAATCTATGTAAGAGATGTAATGTAGAAATTAATGCTGACTGGGCTCATATGTTTTATGACTGTATGAAGTTGAAAGAATACTGGAAGTCAATTAATGAATTTTTCCAGGCTCTTTTACAGATACTTTCATTATTTCTAAGTCTCTTATATTATTCAACACACCTGTACCTCAATGTGTTAAAAAGATTAAGCTTCCCTTGTTATGGTCTATCCTAGCAGTGGCTAGGAAAATAATAACTAGAAATTGGATTTCAGATACACCTCCTTCGTTCAATGAATTTAAAAATGTTATGAATATAATGTGTCATATGGAAATAAGCACAATTAGAATGAGAACAACTAGAAAAACATCACATTTTATTGTATGGGATAATTTACAAAATTTGTTAAAAAATTCTAATTTCAATAGCACAGTATTTTAGTTTAATTAATTGATCTGATTGTAGTGGATGTCTTTGTAAATACTTTAGTTGTTTTGTTGAATATTATAATAATACCTATTTTTAATTATTTGTATAAAATTGTTATGATATTTCTCTTATATGTTAAAACAATAAACTTGTTTTGAAAAAAAAAAAAGAATCCTGCAGTTATATACTGACAGCTCTCTCAGTCTTGCTTGGTGTCATGTAGCAACTGCGCCTACATATGTGCTCTAATTGTGAAGTACTGAAGTAGTAAGGATGTGTCGTTGGCTAAATATACATACATACATGTGTCCTTACTTGAAGATTTCTGAGTATCACTGAAGAATGGAAAATGACAGTACATGAAAATGATAGGGGCTAGGGGAAGAAATCTGTAAAGAAAAATGATTGCTGTACTGTTGTGAATACTGCTGCAGACATTAGTACAGCACAACTTTATTTTGTTAGTGAGATTTTGCATGTGTATATAGTTATGTGGTTTGTGTTAACTTTTTTATGAGGGATGGCATGCACACTTTCATTGTTGTGTAGTTTGACTGATGATTACATCAAAAGTTTTTGTGTATGACTGTGGCCTTTTTTTCACCTGCTGTAATGATGCAAAACAAAGGATCAAGGCAGAGAAAGGACAGCTTCAGCCATGAGAAAAATCTAATCATCATGGCAGCCCATACGACATATGTCTGTTTGTTAAAGGGGGCTCAAACAAGCTCAGAGGACAAAAGCTTGGAATCAAGTTGATCTTGACATTAATGCAGCCAGTGACATAAAATGAACATTAACACAGTGCATGAAGAGAGCAAATGATATGGTAGGATGTGCTAGAAGCAAGTTGAGGCAAAATGCAGTTGGCTGCACTAGTACTGGATAGGGAGGGGGCTGCATCAGTTATCCCATTAACATCAGATGAGGAATACCTCTTCAACATCCACGGGGATGACTGTAACACAAAAGATGATGACAGTGGAATAATCAGAGGTGGTGTGGACACTGGCTATTACCGTCTGCAGCAGCAACACTCATCTGCTCAGGAAGGTTCATATAAAAACTGTAACAAATATTTATATAGAGAATTGAATACTGACAAGGAATGATTACATTAAGCACATGAAAATTACTCTTAGTAGGTGAACCTTCCACATCTGCACAGGATGGCAATAATGTCGGTGTGGATGGTAAGTGTCCTCCATACCTGCTTAATAAGTATACAGTAGTGCCATACTATTTCTTTGTTAGTAATGTCAAATAATTTTTTACAGGGTCAGTAATAGAAACAAACAGTTCCACTATTCCAATTAGTTTGGAGGTTATCGACAGCAGAATGGCTGATGATGATGATGATGATGATAACATAGTCATACTTATGAGGCAGTCCAAGGAAAATGGCACACAGTCCCCAAGTTTAATAGCAGGATCTATCATCCCACAACATTTTTATAGCTCATTAAGTCAAGTACATGCTGACAAAAAACTCTCACTTGTACAGGAGGAAAACCCCTGCACCTCACCACCAATATCTCCAAACCCAGATGAACACTTTCAGGATGATAACAGATATTCAGAGATAGCAGTGTCCACAGTGGCACCTTTATAAACATAAGCTAGATGCAGGCATTTCTTACAGCTACCACCTGAAAACATGTAAAGCAATGGCTGCCCAGCAACAAATGTGCCATGACATTGCTAGGGCTCAGAGCACTGCCACAATAAGTCAGATGGACATGGTAAGAGTCTTCCAGCGTATAAGTGAGGATTTCCAGCATAAATGGAACAGTGTACAGATAATGGCATGATCACAGTGAAATATTCTAGCCATTGCCATTTGAACACTAGTTAGGACATGCCAGACTCAAATCTGAGTCAATACTGAAAGGGAAGACAATGGGGTATTATCTTTTAAGCATGGGGGCAGATTGCATGACCCTACAAGTACTTCTTAAGAAAGTAGTGTAATTAATTGGGGGAGAGCAAGCAGGCCTTGTGAACATTCATCGACACCAAAAGAATTTCTCATTTGAAGTCCCGATCACTTTCCACAGCACAGTAAAATTTGTATCAGCAGGATCACCTACATCAAGAAGGCCACAACTTTGGAACAACTCACCATTCAGCTCTCACCCCTCTTCAAAATAATTTCCACTATCACGTGGTTATTTACAATTTCACCTTTACAAACACAGGTCAACTTTCAACTCAAGGGATTACGTTTTTGTTTCATAACAGCTTATCTAGATCTCGCCAAGGCTTTCGACACCATCCCCCACTCTGGAATTATAGATAAGCTCACTAAACTAGGTATAAATCCCTATGTCACAAGATGGGTTGCCAACTGGCTCACGGACAGAACCCACACTGTGAAAGTAGTGGATTCCAAATCCGACATCAGACCAGTGACAAGTGGAGTACCACAGGGTTCAGTCCTGGGTCCTCTCCTGTTTGGTATCTACTTCTCTGAAGTGCAGGCCAACAGAGAAGGTCTTTGGCTAACAAAGTTTGCAAATGACTGCAAACTAGGAGCCATAATCGAAACTCCTAACGATGTGGACAAACTACAAAAGGGCCTCACTGAGACAGATACCTGGTGTCAAAGCCATGGCCTGAAGCTCAATGCCAAAAAGTGTCTTGTCATCCCCTTTGGTAAAAACTCTGCACCCATGAACTACCACACAGCTGGTAGTCTACTTAATGCTGAAAATGTGATGAGACCTTGGGACACAGGTGGACAGTAGTCTCTCCTTTGATAATCACATCGCCACAGTGGTCAGGAAATCCTTCTACGTGGTTCATCTCATCACAAAAGGATTCTCATCCAGAAAAAAAGAGGTCATTGTTCCCCTCTACTCATCACTCATTAGACCCATTATAGAGTACAACGCCCCTTTTGGTATGTACCTCACAAGACATCTACAACAACTGGAAAGACCACAGAAATACCTCACAAAGAGGATTACTGGCCTCAAACAGATGCCCTATGCAGACCGTCTTAAAAAACTACAGCTTTACTCCATCGCATATCGCCTACTCAGGGGCGATTTCTGCCTAACATACAAAGCTATGTCAAACCCAGAGCTGTTGGACATGCTCCACTTAAAGAAATCCCAATCCCTCTGAGCTACATGCTCTAGGGACCTTAACCTTGTCACCACAATAAACAGAACATGCTGGAGGGATAGATTCCTGTCCCAGAGACTTCCCATACTCTAGAACAGACTACCTATCTATGTCAAACAGAGCTCCTCATTAGCACTCTTCAAGAAAAATCTTGATGATTGGATGGGAAATTCACCCCGGGGATCACTTCTGTGGCTCTGCTCGACAGGAGCACAGGAAAATAATTTTCTTGGGTGGCAAAAGCCAGGGTACGTTTTTTGGCTAGGCTTGTATGGGCCCTAGGGCCGATAGCCTAGTACCTACCTATGAACCTATATATATATATATATATATATATATAGTAGAAACCACCAAGCCCCAAATTATGTAGAATCCACAAAAAAATAAATGTGTGTACCAATCCAGGCAAAGATGAAGTGCTTACAAAGTCCTGCCAAAGCACTTTCGTACATCAAAGGCTACAAGCTCATTACCAACCACTTGTCGGAATAAAGATAGATATAGTAGCTGCAACAGTCTGTTTAGACCAACCTCAGTGTACCTTGTGTTTAGGCTGTAGTCCACTATCAAACCATGAATACTTCTAGGCGAGCTGCTTCCTTATACACATCCAATCTCCATAAGAAACAAACACCATTCGGTTCCTTAAACTCTGTTATACCATATAAACTGTTGACAGACTGCTTCCTTGTACAAATCCAGCATCAGTAAAAGAAAACCATTCGGTTCAACCTTCTTTATTCATGTGTGTCATCAGACAAAAACCTTTGCCTGGATTGGTACACACATTTATTTTTGGAAGGATTCTACATATATATATATATATATATATATATATATATATATATATATATATATATATAAATATTTATATATATATATATATATATATATATTTATTTATTTATTTATTTATTTAATTTTAGTGGAGGGCTTAGACACTTTACAGCAGTAAGCATTTGATTCCTGTAATGGTACTGCTTAAAACCTCAGGGATTTGTGGATTTTGTGGAATGAAAGCTATATGTCTTAACATAAAGTTTCAGTCATTAACATCAATCCTCCATGCATTACCATTCTTACAGTTGGCAGTTACCTACAACTTCAAAGTAGTAATATACAGGTTTTCATGGAGACATAGTGCTGAAATAAATACCGATTAAAATGAGTATGCTGCCATGTACACAAACACTGACACCACTTCACCCTCACCACTGTGCAAATTATAAATTTTTGTCACCGGAGTCACAAATTATTGTGTATGACAAAATAAAATAACCTGATGTGCAGTACATCAACAGATAACACACTTCTCCATTTGATAAGTATGAAGCATTTTTCTTGCTTTTGTGTCCAATTGATTCAAAACTTGTTGGGGCCAATCAATCATCCCAAAGATGCAAGTCTGAACAGGAACAGCAAATTGATTTATTGCTTGAACTTTATTCCTTAATGTCAATGCAGTATTCACTATTAATTTTAGTCTTCTGAAGTATTCATTACTGAGCTTTATTCTCATTTGCTCATGTTTTATTGCCAAAACTTCATCTAGTCTCAAATATTTATATACTCCCTGGTGCTCATGTTCCTTTATATCACATTCCTGTCCCGGGTTGATATTTTCTTGGTGTTGCAGCTTTCCTTTTTCAAATGTTGATTTTGCACATTTATCAAGACCAGATGTCAATCTTATTTCATCTGAAAACATTTTAATCATTTCTAGTTGTGCTTTCAGCTTCTCATCTGATGAACTGTACAACGTTCGGTCATCCAGAAAAAGTAGATGAGAAGTCTTTAAATAAAGTTGGTTTCAGGAAGCCAAATTGTAACCATAGCCTAATCTGTTAAGTAAACATCTTAGTGGGTTAAGGGTGAGACAAAACAACAGCAGTGACAAATAATCACCCTGGAATATCTCAATATGAATTTTTATCCCTGGGATAAAAATTTGCCCTTCGTCATGGCTAATCTGCAAAGGGGGTTGATATTGCTTCATTGTCACTGCAATCTAATTGATCAATGTAGGGTATATCTTATACATCTGTAAGCATTCCACTGTCCATGAATGTGGGATGTTGTCAAACACTTTTTTGAAATCTAGCTATGTCATACTTATATTTTTCCCCTTTTCACATCTCTCTTTTATGTCTTTATTTAGCAGCAAGTGATCCTTTGTTCCATGGTGGCACAGTGGAGCAGAGACTAGTGTTGTCACCTCCCAGCAAGAGGTTCTCCTGTTAGATTCCTGGCTGGGGAGCCTTCTGTGCAGAGTCTGCATGTCCTCCCTGTGTTCGTGTGTGTTTCCTCCAGGTGCTCCAATTTCCTCCCACATTCCAAAGACATGCAGTAGGTGGACTGGACATTCTAAACTGCTCATAGGTGTGAGTGTGCATGCAAGTGACTGGTATGGAAGAATAGCTACAGCAGGGCTAGCCACCCATCAGTGTAAACCTTAGCTCTAGATGACTGTCATTGTTAAAGTGACACCCAGACCCTCATGTACAAAATGGGAAAGGGGGTTATGGATGGATCCTTTGTTCCATATGACTTTCTTTTATTACATTTTCATTCTATTGCCATAGCTGAAATTTTATTTCTAAATGATTATAAACTCTGTCTGAATCAATTCCAGGATATAATTTAAACATTGCTGGAAGGCAAATTGTTGCTGTGCATCTTTTGTGAGGGTTTACAGGTTCACTCCTAAGGAGGGGTGTGTTTTCTGTTGTTAACTAAGTTGGTGTCTGTTCAGGATATGCATATAAGTAATTCTTACCCAGGGCTAAATCTTTGTGTAAAGATGTTAATACCTTTAGTCAGATGTTAGGTGCTACTTCTTGGCCAAGGGTTTTTTCATTTGGGAGCTTTTTTTTAAATTTGTCTCAATTTCCCCTGGCTGTTAATTCGTCTCATTTCATATCCTGTGCATTAGAGCTCCTTGCTGTTTCTTTTAGTTCTTTTATCCATTCAACATCCTTGTTATGTTCAAAAGGGTCTTTATAAATGCTTCTCTAAAATGTATCCACGTCTTTTTTAGTTGTTTCTTTTCCTTTTGTTTTGTTTCCCAGTTCTCTATAAAATCTTTTTGAGTCATTAATGAATTATTTTGTCCTTTTACTTTATATTTATCTGCATAACTTATACATTTTTATGCTTGTGCTGATATTTTTAGTTCATTATTGGAAATAGTGCATGCTAAATCCTGGTCTGTTTTCATACAGTGCATTGCTTTTAACGCGTCTATCTTTCTAAGCATGTTTGATGACCTGCTCCCTTTTCTATATTCTTCTAACAGTGATACTTCTTCTCTGAACTGTTTTATAATTCCCTCTGTCTGATGCTTCCATAGTGGCATTCTACTTGTCCCCTTCCTTTACTTTGTTGCTTTACATTGTTGTGACAACACTTTACCTATTATTGGTTTAGCTGCATTAATATATCCTGTTTATTTCTGTTATAGCCCATGAATTTCCCTTGAGTCCTGATTATTGTGTTCATCAGTTTTACCAATCTTCTAACCTTTTGGGTCTTATTTGCTTTCTTTAATCTATGTCTTTTATTGGTCTTAATATATCTACCCATCAATTTTAAATCATATGAGTCTTTCCTTAGATAATTTTCTTCTTAACTGACAGTATTTTCTTTGCTCTCAGTTACCTGTAAGTACTCTCCAGAAAGTTCAAGCACATTGTCCTGTGACATATCCTCTTCAGATATCACCCTATTTCATCTGCTGCTCCTTCATGTGAGGACGCATTGACCTATCACTCCACAACATTGTTCTTGTCAGAGTTGCAGTTGTTTTCTGCTCCTTCTCTTGCTTATGAGCTTCAAGTATACATTAGTTATGTATAGAAGGTTCCAGAGCATCACCATGTGGCAGATCATCAGATGCCACATGATTCATCTGCTGCTCCTTATTCTGGGAACCCATAGTTCCATCATGCTGCTACAAAGCCTGTGCTGGAGTCTCTACATTAAACCCTTCACTTTACAGATAATCCACAGCTTCATTTTTTATTTGCTTAACTACTACCTTACTAATCCGATTTTCTACATTCGCCTTTCTGATCTTATGTTTTGTATTGTCAGATTTTCCATATCTGGGTGCCTTTGCCTGTACTTCTCCTCAAATATCTTTGGAGATGATTTTTTTAAATTGATTAGTTAGCCTTTCTTCATTGCGTACATATGGCAACATATGAGATATCTTTTCTTTCGCAAGTCCATGTTTCTTTGTTTATACTCTTCAAAAATCCCTGTTTTTTTCTTCTCGACACTTTCTCACTTCTTCCATAGCTTCTTGTTCCTGGCAGCACAATGTTTCTTTGTCTAAATTATGTTTTTTGCTGCTCTGTTCCATTTTTATTTGGAGTTTTTGGCAGTTTCTCTTGTGCAAGTATTTTTCTTTGTCAAAATTGTCTCTTAATCTTTCGGAATGTCCTCTATCTGGAAATGCTGCTCTTCTTGCGTAATAGCAACAATACATTATTTTTTGCTTATCATCAATAGCCCACTTTGAAATCTCTATGCCTCTTTTTTTGGCCTGTCAATTTTTGCATTTTTATGGACTACTTCTTTCTTCTAACATGGAGGGGGGGAGGCATCTTGCATCCTACCCTGAACTTGGCCTATCCTTGTGGTTGAAATGTTTTTCATGTCCTGATGATTCTTCACTGTCTTTATTTTCTAGTCTTAGTACCAGTGATTATACCAGGATTGTGCACTTCTTTATTTTGGGACCTGTGCACTCCTTTCTAAGTGATACATAAAATGCAGTCTATATATCAGTTTCATCTTGGTAAGATTTTGTTAAAACAGGATCCATCACATGCAGGTACTCACCAAACCTTAGGATGAATTTGGTTCCAGCATTACTACTCTCCTTTTCCACCTGATTTTATCGCTCCATTTGGACTCCCTCTCTGTAAGAGTCACTATATGGTCAGTCAGAGTTTAAATATTTTACCTGCCATTTTTTAAGTGCATTCATGGGTTCCATGCATATTATAATTTCTAGTATATAACTGCAAGGCAAACCAAGAAGCCAGCACCAACAGTGGCATGAAATGCCCTTATTATGAAACTGTTGTAAACTGTATGGTCCAGCTCACAGCAACCATGGCAGTGTGCAGTAGACCCAATGCCTTGGAATAGTAGTTGTTTCAGGAAGCAGACAGCACCAAATACCTCCAAAAATCTTCATTACCATGAATAGTGCTAGAGAGGTGGTTATATAACACTGCTAGGAATACAGTCTTGTGCTGACAGCTGAAACAGCAGACAGAAAAGAAACATGAAACACATGCCAGTAATCCAGAGCTCTCAAATATTTATCCAAGGAATCACAGACCAAGCTTAAAATACCCATGGACAAAGGATCAACAGCAGGAATACTTTTAATACAGATACTGTTGGCTAAGAAAGCTATTACAATAAGACATAATAAGAAGTAGATTAGTGTTCAAATGTCACTAAACAAGCTGTTATAATAATAAGAGGATTAATATTCAAATGTGTTTGCTAAAATGTATTAATCCGCACATGTAATATTTGGGTTTATAACAATTTTTATGACTCTTTGCTGTCTTCTGTATAACTGGAAATAGTGTACATCATATGAAACCTATCTATCCAGGTAACTCAGTACCTGTAATTTAGCAAGATGTGCTCTTTATTGTCCCATGCAGTTCAGTAAACATCCATAATGGTTATTGCCTCAACATTTTTCATTACACTGTCATGTTATAATGATGTTATAATGCATTTTAGAAATACAATGGGATAATAAAGCTCATCAGTTGTTCACAGTGCCTTGCTATACTAACTGGATCATAGGATCATAGGAAGTTACTAGGCTACTGGCCCTGAGGCCCTTACAAGCCTAGCCAAGAATTTAGCGAATGTTCCAACAAGTCAGCACCCTATGCCACTGTCGAGCAGGGACACAGGTGGAATCCCAGGGGTGTATTTTCTGTTCACCATCCAGTTATCCAGGTTGTACTTAAAAATGTTTAATGAGATACTCTGCTTTACATGGAGAGGGAGTCTATTCCACAAAAGGAGGAGTCTCTGGGACACAAATCAGTCCTGCCAAGAAGTCCTATTGATGTCACAGACCAGGTTGAGATCACACGTGTGGGTTACTCGAGTGGAGCTTGACTTGTGGATAGGCAGCAGTCCCATCAGGGTGGGGTCTGAGATTGCTTTGTATGCCAGACAGAGGTCACCTCTGAGGAGTCTGTACGAAACTGAGTAGAGGGACAGGGCTTTTAGCCTATCTGTGTAGGGTAGATGTTTGAGGCCTTGGATTCTCTGGGTGAAGAACCTCTGCGGTCTCTCCAGCTGCTGGACATGGTGAATCATGGCAATGCATGCATGGTATGTTATGGTGTAGCCTCAGCATGCTTATTTATCTCTATGCCCATGTGGCTCAGGCTATGATAACAATTTCAGAATGCATGGAAATCAGTTATTTATGGTACTTTTACAGCCCTTCCATCTAATACTATGACCATAAGGCCATCTGTACTACATACTGTCTGACACAATGTAGTATCATTACAATGAGTGTACAACTAGTAATCTGTAGGAAAATACCCAAATGGATGTGTAAGGGCCACAGGGGTTGAACCAATATTGTGTGCATATAGTATTTCAGGTGCATGTTTGTAATCTATGATCTGTGACAGGTGCTACAGGCAGTAAGTGCATTTTGTCCTGCAGCCATTTAGTAATATACCAATGGTGATAAACAACACATTCAGATATTTTTATTAGTGCTATTGAAAGCTTGTGGCTTCCTGCACAGATACATATGCATACATGACATATGTAGCTATTAAACTGTGCTACCCTTATTGGGAGTGCAGTCTGTTGTGCTGGCATGGACTATTCTGTTCCAGAATGATAAGAGTGGCTCAGGGAAGTATGGATGCTTTACACTTACAGCATATGTGTAAGGTGGGACAGTATTATTCTGTTTACACTGAGAAGTATAATGAACATTGTGGTGTTACATTAAATGGACATAGGGTTTACTGGCATGCTCCAATACTTCATTCTTCCATCTATGGACCCAGCACCTGCAGACTGTTAAAGAATTGAGCACTTCCTAATTCATATATAAAGCATGTCAGTCTTCTCCTAGAATCCACAATACCACAAAAGCAAAATAAAATGCAAAAAAGAAACCACTTTGCCAGAGAAAAAGCAGCGGACAAATATAACCAAATAAATCTCCTAGAATCACCTGCATCTCAGGACATATCAAAGGCTTCAGCCAGTGCCTTGCACTTAGAGTCTGTCTCTTCCCCTGTTGAAAAAAGTAACAGATTGCAATGCCAAAAAAAATGAAATTACTATACAATCTCTTTTTCAAAATCTAGCTGTTTGCATTAGTTTACAATGAATGTATACAGTTCTAATTTTTAATAGATTAGACCATCGTATTGCATGTGTTGACATCATAATAATAACATATATATATATATATATATATATATATATATATATATATATATATATATATATATATATACATACATATAAATCTTTATATATTATCTATTTACCTAAATAAGTAATAATGCCTGGGAATGCCAATAAGTGATCGAACAGCACTGAAACCTCAAATACATCTTGCGTTGTAAGCCAAATTCATATCATTTGAGTAATACTTGCTGTTGAAATATCACCAAACCCGGTGAAAAATAGTCACAAAGCTAGTAATAACCACAAACGTCTTGTCGTCAAAGTATAAAGCAATTCCACATAAGCGTTATAAGCAGCACACCATCCCGATTAAAATTCACTGGTTTATTGACGAAATGCTTTCAAAATGTTGAATAACCTCTACATGTTCATTTCCGAGGTTTTCTACAAATGAACGCTACAGGCGTATTACATAAAAAAATAATAAACATACAAAAAATAAGACAAATACGAGAATGGACTAATTTAAAACGGTTTAGCGCTTTCACCCATAACTCATGGGCTTCTTCAGAACACCTTCATTTCAAACTGTCCACCTTATATAACCTTTGTGGCACCAAACTGACAATTCTCATTCAACATTTTAAAGTGACAATATTTTTAAAAGTTTACTACTCACAATATAAACATAAGCATAAGCTGACCTACACTTGTAATCGTAATCAATCTCCCTTACATTAATTCCTTATTATTATTTTTTATACTATGAAATATAAATTTCAAGGTCAACAGAAGAAGCATACTTTGATGGGTAGGCCAGTAGGATCATATATGGACCATTATTAATTGGATGATTTTAACATCGCACAACAAAGCAAAGTGGATGCACTAATTTTAAGCATTTACAGTTTGGTATATTCTTTATTCTTTATTGCTATTAGAAATGTTAAAGGGAGATTGATTACGATTACAAGTGTAGGTCAGCTTATGCTTATGTTTATATTGTGAGTAGTCAACTTTTAAAAATATTGTCACTTTAAAAAGTTGAATGAGAATTGTCAGTTTGGCGCCACAAAGGTTATATAAGGCGGACAGTTTGAAATGAAGGTGTTCTGAAGAAGCCCATGAGTTATGGGTGAAAGCGTTAAACCGTTTTAAATTAGTCCGTTCTCGTATTTGTCTTATTTTTTGTATGTTTATTATTTTTTTATGTAGTACGCTTGTAGCGTTTATTTGTAGAAAACCTCGGACATGAACATATAGAGGTTATTCAACATTTTTGAAGCATTTCTTTAATAAACCAGTGAATTTTAATCGGAATGGTGTGCTGCTTATAATGCTCATGTGGAATTGTTTTATACTTTGACGACAAGACGTTTGGGATTATTACTAGTTTTGTGACTATTTTTCACCGAGTTCAGTGATATTTCAACAGCAAGTATTACTCAAATTATATGAGTTTGGCTTACAACGCAAGTTGTGTTTGAGGTTTGAGTGGTGTTCGATCACTTATTGGCATTCCCAGGCATTATTACTTATTCAGCTTCTCAGTGTGAATATTATTCAGTTGTTTATGACCATGGAGAATACCGGTGACAAAACACCAAATTTGGAAGAGACTCAGATGAAAGACATTCATTCACTGAAAGAGGAAATGGGGAGACTAAAAACAGACATGGCCAAACTGATGGAATTATTACAGTCGAGTATAGGCAGAACTAAAAATACCAATGACAGAGCAACAGCCATTGATACAAAGGATCAATACCAAACTGTAACTTTTAACAAGAAAGAAGAGAGACGAAATGTAACAACTAGTAAGACTTTTAAGGCCACCCAAAAAGACAACGGTAACGATGAGAGTATTGACTCGCTATTAGACAAGTTTTCCATACCTAATGGACAATCAAATATGGACAAAGACATTCCTATTGATATAGACCACGTTTTGAATATAACTGAGCCCTTACATAGCAGCAATCATTCTGGCTCCAATTTTACTTTTGATTTTTCCATTTATGACGTTGAGGAAGAATCTAAGTGGGTGGGTACTAAACCCAAGAGGGCTATCCCTACCAAAACATATTCCAATGTAGCTGGTAAACAAGAACATAACAAAAAAGGTACTGTATTTCAACCTAATTTACCATCACAATTCACCAGCAATTCAGGACATTTGAATGATACTGGTTATAACAAATTTAACAAATGTATGGAAACTGATTGTAACCTTGACATGAATGAAATACAATCTGACAATTATTCTAATGGTTTTGAAATGAAGGGAACATTAAAAGATAAGATGTTTTTGTTGGGTAAAAAACTGAAGAGCATTAACAGTATTAAGGTAGACAATGCCTATTTATATAAGTGCATATCCATGAAAATAGTTCCCAAAGGGTTAAGGTTTTTCAAGCAACCTTTGGGGGTTATGTTAAATGATACGGTTATTAATGAATTCAATCAGTTTTTTGATGAATGTGGAACATAATTCATGAGACTTATTATAAAACACAATGATGAAAAATTAGGCAGACTTATACAAGAAACGGAAGCTTTGAACATGAAAATCACCACAGATCTACTTTTTATAGAGTGGGAAAGGATGTATAACAACCAATTTACTTTAGCTGAAAAGTTGATACAAACCCTAAGTGAAAATAAACAAAAAAAGATAAAAAGGGATGTAGAACAATACAAACAAGGGAGAGCATATTATTGGGGTATGAAACATGTTGAGTCAGAGGAAGGAAATAAGATGGAACCCAAGAAGTTATAAACGTATCAACATAGGGCGAACCACCAGCCATATTTTCGGAGGGATCAAGCGTATCAGGGAGAACCATACAGGTATCAAAGAAGGAATTATTATCAGACAGACCAGTACAAACAGAGGTATTGGGAGAACCGCAGGTGGTAAATGAAGGATATGTCAATAGATCAAAATTAAAGGACAGTAAGATCAATGGGATAACACATACCTGGAATGGTTTTAATATTTACAATCATGCTAATATTACTATTACACAGGCGCATTTTACCCTTTTGTCAAAAGGTATGAAGTTCATTCCTACACCTAAATTCAATTTGGTAGATTGTTTAATAGAGTTAAAAAAATATACAAGGAAAATGAATTTAGCTACTATGTTCAATCAAACTGAACAAATGGCTAGTAATATGTTCGAATACAATAATGATTCAGGTCTTACAGTTCAAAGTACATTTGTACCGGTATCTCACCCCGCCATAGAAATATATGAAACAATTGTATCAGGGGACATTTATGGATTGTATAAAGGTAGTAAGAATGTGGTCAATCACAATTTGACTTGCAAAGAAAAAGAATTACTAGTTAATTTGCAAAAAGATGACAGTATAAGGGTGATGAAACCAGACAAAGGTGGAGGGGTCATATTATATGATAATTTGGAGTATATTAATAAGATACACAACATTTTATATGGATCAGGAAATTATGCACCGATATCATTAAATGAGATCAACATCGCATATCAGAGAATTGATAGCTATATAGAAGAATTTTTGATTGATGGCAGAATTGACCCTTATACTTACAAGTATTTAAAAGTGAAACACCCTAGGTTAGCCACTATGGTAGGCATTCCTAAAATCCATAAAAGTATTATTGACCCCCTTTTAGACCTATAATATCTGGTAGTAAGTCAAAAACATTCCCCTTGGGGAAATATATAGACATCAAACTTAAACATATCTATGGAAACATCACCCATTTAGTCCAAGACTCATGGGAATTTCTGAGACATTTTCCCACACAAGTATGGAATGAGGGATATCTGTTTGTGGCTATTGATGTGATAGACCTTTTTTCCTGCATTCCTAGAACACAAGGTCTCAAGGCATTTGGCTATAGCATTAGAAAATACCCTGGAATCAAATGGGAAGGAACAAGTTTGTTTTTGGAAATGTTAGATATAGTTTTAGATAACAATTTTATATACTATGAAGGAGAGCATTTCAAGCAGACTAGGGGGGTGGCTATGGGAGCTGCTTGTGCACCCATATACGCCAACCTAGTCATGCTAGACTGAGAAGAAACTACGGTATACCCTAGTCATTATTTTCAGCACATTGTTCATTATGTCAGATTTTTAGACGACATCTATATTATTTGGAATTCCAGTGAGGAATCTTTATTAGAGTTTATTCAGTTCCTTAACAACAGTAATGAATTTTTGAAATTTATGTATTCTTTCAATAGGGGTGGTATGGCATATCTAGACACTCTTGTTTATACTGAAAAAGGGACCTTACAGTCCAAAATGTATAGAAAGGAAACATTTTCTAATGATTATTTAGCATACGACAGTTACTATCCCACGAAGTTGAAACAGAATATATACAAGGGCCAATGTATTAGGGCCATGAGAATGACCACTGAGTATGATATTTTATTAGAAGAAATTGGACATATTCATACCATATTTCATGAAAGGGGTTACCCCCAGAAATTGTTGGAGGAAGTGGATACTTATGTACTAAGTTTATGGGGTAAGACATACAAACCCCTGTTAGGGATAGGTAGCGAAGATTTTAAACCCAATTGTACAAACAAAAGTAGGTTGGCAAAAGAATATATACTAGGAAACAAACAAAGAGCATTAATTTTATTGCATAGTCCAAATTCTGAAGATGTAATACATATTGTAAAGAATTATTGGTACATTTTATCCAGTGATGGGACTTTAAGGTATTATATAGGGGACAAACCTAGTATAGTATATAAGATGGGAGCCAATATTAAAAGATTTTTAGAAAAGGGAAGAATATCTAAAGACAGAAAAGCCAAAGATATTAATCAACACACCACCAAATGTGGAACATGCAACCAGTGTTGTTATATTTACGATAAGAAGGAAATAGTATTAAAAAATACATTTAGACCAAAAATTAAGTTATAAAGGGGAATTGCAATACTAAGATTGTCGTTTATATTGCTATTTGTCAGGAGTGTCCAAGTTATTACGTGGGAAAAACAGAAAGAAGTTTAAAAAAACGTATACATGAACATATATATAATACTGGAAAAAATTATCAAAAAAGTGCATTATTCAAACATATAGAGCAGTATGGTGCAAAACATCATTTTAAATTTGCCCTGTTAGAAACAGTTAGAAACGACCCAAGAGGTAGAGACAACAAAAAATTTTTGAATTATCGGGAAGCGTGGTGACAACTATTCACAGATGCCACTACACATCCAGGTCTCAACCATAGCATTTCATTGAAAGCTATACTAGAGGCTAATATGTAGGACATATTATAAATTAGTAAAAATCAATGGCATATACCTAACTAGTGATTTAATGTTCCTGAGGTCAGCGACTACACACTACAGGAGATTTTTCCATACAATAATTGTACAATAGACAAGTACTAGCTCATGAAGTATTACCCTCTATTTTTAACTCTTAATTTGAATTACAGTTCCACTATATTTGGACAATATTTTGGTGAATGAATGAATACATTGATTGATAGAATACCCCCGCTATTTTACATTTAATATTTAATAATTAATATGTTATATTTTATATACTTCATATGTATATTTTGATATTTATATTTTATATAAATATAATTTATAGTATACATTCATATTTAATTATCTATAATAATATTTAAATATTTTATTAAATTAATTTTTATGTTTTATTCCTTATTATTATTTTTTATACTATGAAATATAAATTTCAAGGTCAACAGAAGAAGCATACTTTGATGGGTAGGCCAGTAGGATCATATATGGACCATTATTAATTGGATGATTTTAACATCACACAACGAAGTAAAGTGGATGCACTAATTTTAAGCATTTACAGTTTGGTATATTCGTTATTCTTTATTGCTATTAGAAATGTAAGGGAGATTGATTACGAAAAAAAGTAGCGAACCAAAAATCACCAAACCACAGAAACGGATGCAGGAGACTCGACTGCAAATAACTCAGTTTTAATGTATAAAGTTTTCACCCAACACGAACACAGAAACACAAATCGAAATGCAACAAATCCAAAAACATGAACGCCTTTCTAATATATGCGTTTTCGTCCAAATGGACTTCATCAGATTCCATTTCAAACTAAAACATACATCTTATATACTGATTTAAAAAAACATTAGCCAATCAATTCACAAGATACTTTATAAATCCTCAAATCAAGCCTCTAATCTAATTAATAATTCATTATGTTGCCCTCATAATTAATACACTTCAAAAAACAATTCATAAAAACTTCATAAATAACTTTCATTAAAAACTGTTCCTTCATATTTAACCAATGTAAATAAAAAATGAGAAATAAATAGTTGAATAAATAATTAATTAAAATCCTAATGTTAAAAACAGCTCCATTCATATTGAACTAGGAAATTTTACACTTTAATTTCACATTCGTATTTACTCTAGTGCCATCTGCTGTCGACTTCCTATAAACACACTTTATATTTTGTAATACTGTGTTTTATATCTTAGCAGATCTCATCTTTAGTAAAGGCAAAATTGATATATACTCATTTAATCCAGGTGTTTTGTTTGCTTCCAAGTTCACCTGCCACCACATTTCCCTATAAGCTATAATCTCTTCCCAGAGACCCCCTCTAATTTCCCATCTTATCTGATCAAGGACAAAAAATTGAAATTTTGCTTCGGAGCAGGTTTTAAAGTGCCTAAATAGTGCATTTGTTTCCTTTTCTTTTTTTATTTCGTACAGATGTTCGTATATACGTCGTTTCAGGGTTCTTTCAGTCTTTCCCACATAAAAGGATGAACATTTTATACAAACTGCCAAATAAACTAAACCTTTGGATTGGCAGTTGTAATACCCTTTACTGTTCACCCATTTTTCTCTACTTTCTATAAATATTCTTTCTTTATTAACTAAATACTCACATTGTTTACATTTTCCACACCTAAAAGTTCCCTTTTTATTCCTTGCTCCATTTAATCTTTCCATACTATCCCTATTTTTTTCTAAGATTCCTTTAATACTTATAGTATTCTAAATACTACCTTAGGGGATATACTGGTAATCCTTCCAAGTCACTTATAGCCCTAAATCTATCCCATTCCTTCTGAAAAACATTTTTTATGTTCTTGTTTAATAGGTTATATTCAAGGACAAGTGCCTGTTGAAAATTCACTTCCTGTTCCATTTCTCTATTTTTTCTTCTCTTATACCCAAAATTGGAAAAATCTATCTTTTCTTCCTTTTCCACTTCTTCTCTTATTTCCTTAACAAATTCTACTGGGTATTCCCTATCCAAAAACATTTTTTCTAATAGGTCACATTCCTTTCTGAATTTATCATCCTCACTTGTCATTCTGGACCCTCTTACAAATTGTCCTTTTACTATATTTTTCTTAGTATATACAGGATGGGCACTATTAAAATGTAAAAAAGAATTTACATATGTGGGTTTTCTATGAATACTTGTTTCAAATCTTTTATTTTCCAAATTAATTTCCACATCCAAATATGAAATAATTTTAAATGAATAATTGTAGGTAAACTGTAAAAACTCTGTAGTCTGCCCTAAATATTTAATAAAATCTTTTAATTTTTCCATACCACCTATCCAAAAATTAAAATATCGTCAAGGAACCTTTTATATAAAGTCCAATTAACAGCATAGGGGGATTTTAATAAGTACTGTTCCTCCCAGTTTGCAAGAACTATATTCGCAAAGGTGGGTGCACAGGCTGCCCCCATTGCTACTCCTTGTAGCTGTTGAAAAAATTCCCCTTTAAAAGTAATGAAATTATTTTTCAACACTAGGTCCATTAAGCCTGTGCACACCACCTTTTCTTCTTGTGTCAATTTTTTATTTTTGAAAATTTCTTCCTCAAACATTGACATTCCTGCACTATATGGGATGGACCCAAATAAATCAATTATATCAATAGTTAACAGGATTAGGTCTTCATGGTATTTGTCCTCTTTCAAACATCTCAGCAGGTCCCATGAATCTTTCAATATTACTTCCTTCTCTTGCCATACATGTTTTGCTTGAAAATCCACGTACTTGGCTAGAGTATGAGTTTTGGACCCACCTGCTGAGACAATAGGTCTCAACGGTGGGTCCAAACTATTTTTGTGAATTTTCGGAATACCGAATATCACGGGCACCTTTGGTTTATCCACCTTCAAAAATTCTAATGTTTTGATGTTTATAAGATTTTCATACACCATGCTTTCCAAAATGTTATCAATTTTCTTATAGGCTGTGTTAATTTCATTCCTGGACACTATTCCATACTTAACTTCATCCCTTAATATTGTATTCATCTTTCCTTCATATATCATAACATCCATCACCACTATCCCCCCACCTTTATCGAGCTTCATTACCCTGATGTCCTTGTTAATTTTTAGTTCTTCTAATATATGGTATTCATTTGGGTTTAAATTCTGATGGGTCCCTTGATACTTCATAATTTTCTCCTTTTTTCTAATCTCTTTTTCCATAATATTTTCAAAATTCTTTAACTGTGTGTGTATAGGTGGATTGAATACAGACTTTTTTGTTAATTGTTTCCCCTGCTTCCCTCTATCAATTACATTTGAATTAATACCTTCTTTGTAAAATAATAATTCTAAATTCATTTTTCTAACAAAGAGTTTCATATCAATTAATGTTTGGGTAGAATTTCCTTTTGTAGACGGTATAAATTTAAAACCTTTTTCAAGTAACCTAAAATGGTTAAATTCTAACTCCAATGTACTTAAATTATAAATTGTGAAACCATCCGAAGTGTACCTACTACCATCTACTTCTATACTTCTACCCATCCCCTCTCCTTTTGAGTTAACCTTTACACGTTTAGTGCCTACATCTATACTCTCATTCGTCTCAATATATGTACTAACTATTTCCTGTGTAACATTATTTGTGGGACTGAGGGTACCATACACTAGTATCTCCCCCTCCCCCTTCTCCCCCCCCAATATTGAAAATTTTCATTCCGTCTATTTTCTGACCTATTTTCCCCCCTATGTTCACCCAGGGGTGGAAATTCCATTTCATATTCATTGTCAGCCCACAGCCGGTCTTCATAATTTTCCTTAGGTTTTCCTATTCTCTTTTTGGTATCATTATAATTATATTGATATTTATTCCTATAAAAGGAGGGTTTAGGGTAACAAGTCTGAATTTCATATTCATGTATGTCTCTCTTTAATTTATCCATCTTTCTATTTATTAAGACATTACATTTCTCCTCCACTTCTTCCTGAATATCATAATATTTCTTTCTTTCTGTGCTAATTTTAAAAATTAAGTCATCTTTAATCAAAGCATCGAGGGCATCTATCTGTAATTGGAGGCTTAACAAATTTCTTTCATTTTCTCTAATAATAAGTTTGACAATTTCCAAGCCACATTTGTTAAATACTAACAACAATTCCTTGTGAAAACATGATCCAATTTGAACATTGTTCGGATATTTCCAGGTCCTCAGACCTTTAGGTACAATATCCCTTCTCAAGCATTCAGTTAGATATGCATTTTCTATTACTATAGTTTTATATTTATGCATTAAATCGTACATATTGTCAACCTTTTTACTGTAAGAGTCTGTGTTCACGCCACCCATGGGGGGATTTTCGTTTACTTTAAAAGTATATTGCTTTTTTAACCAGTCATTTAAATCAGTCGGTTTATTTTTTGTTGTAACAGTACCTGTGGAAGCACGACATTTCTGTGTTTGGCTTTTGTTGAGCAAGTCCTTTGAAGCCATTTCCTCTGGGTCTACGCGAAAAATAAAAGGGGTTTCTCCAGGATCAAATCTGCTACCGTTCGGTTCATCACTCTCATCGTTCGCTCTTTCAGCGCTCCTTCTAACCCTCTTCCGCTTGCTTCTCTGGCCCAACGACACTTCATTTCCTTGCTCATCCACCAAGTACCACGCATTGTCGGGTTCCTTGTTCGCCAAAGCCTTACACAGAGGTGTGAGCAAATCGATCAGCTCGGTTAGTTGTCCTACCAGCTTCCTCGACTGCCCACTATCAGGAAATTATGCACCCACCCAAGGAACCCGACAATGCGTGGTACTTGGTGGATGAGCAAGGAAATGAAGCGTCGTTGGGCCAGAGAAGCAAGCGAAAGAGGGTTAGAAGGAGCGCTGAAAGAGCGAACGATGAGAGTGATGAACCGAACGGTAGCAGATTTGATCCTGGAGAAACCCCTTTTATTTTTCGCGTAGACCCAGAGGAAATGGCTTCAAAGGACTTGCTCAACAAAAGCCAAACACAGAAATGTCGTGCTTCCACAGGTACTGTTACAACAAAAAATAAACCGACTGATTTAAATGACTGGTTAAAAAAGCAATATACTTTTAAAGTAAACGAAAATCCCCCCATGGGTGGCGTGAACACAGACTCTTACAGTAAAAAGGTTGACAATATGTACGATTTAATGCATAAATATAAAACTATAGTAATAGAAAATGCATATCTAACTGAATGCTTGAGAAGGGATATTGTACCTAAAGGTCTGAGGACCTGAAATATCCGAACAATGTTCAAATTGGATCATGTTTTCACAAGGAATTGTTGTTAGTATTTAACAAATGTGGCTTGGAAATTGTCAAACTTATTATTAGAGAAAATGAAAGAAATTTGTTAAGCCTCCAATTACAGATAGATGCCCTCGATGCTTTGATTAAAGATGACTTAATTTTTAAAATTAGTACAGAAAGAAAGAAATATTATGATATTCAGGAAGAAGTGGAGGAGAAATGTAATGTCTTAATAAATAGAAAGATGGATAAATTAAAGAGGGACATACATGAATATGAAATTCAGACTTGTTACCCTAAACCCTCCTTTTATAGGAATAAATATCAATATAATTATAATGATACCAAAAAGAGAATAGGAAAACCTAAGGAAAATTATGAAGACCGGCTGTGGGCTGACAATGAATATGAAATGGAATTTCCACCCCCGGGTGAACATAGGGGGGAAAATAGGTCAGAAAATAGACGGAATGAAAATTTTCAATATTGGGGGGGGGGAGAAGGGGGAGGGGGAGATACTAGTGTATGGTACCCTCAGTCCCACAAATAATGTTACACAGGAAATAGTTAGTACATATATTGAGACGAATGAGAGTATAGATGTAGGCACTAAACGTGTAAAGGTTAACTCAAAAGGAGAGGGGATGGGTAGAAGTATAGAAGTAGATGGTAGTAGGTACACTTCGGATGGTTTCACAATTTATAATTTAAGTACATTGGAGTTAGAATTTAACCATTTTAGGTTACTTGAAAAAGGTTTTAAATTTATACCGTCTACAAAAGGAAATTCTACCCAAACATTAATTGATATGAAACTCTTTGTTAGAAAAATGAATTTAGAATTATTATTTTACAAAGAAGGTATTAATTCAAATGTAATTGATAGAGGGAAGCAGGGGAAACAATTAACAAAAAGTCTGTATTCAATCCACCTATACACACACAGTTAAAGAATTTTGAAAATATTATGGAAAAAGAGATTAGAAAAAAGGAGAAAATTATGAAGTATCAAGGGACCCATCAAAATTTAAACCCAAATGAATACCATATATTAGAAGAACTAAAAATTAACAAGGACATCAGGGTAATGAAGCCCGATAAAGGTGGGGGGATAGTGGCGATGGATGTTATGATATATGAAGGAAAGATGAATACAATATTAAGGGATGAAGTTAAGTATGGAATAGTGTCCAGGAATGAAATTAACACAGCCTATAAGAAAATTGATAACATTTTGGAAAGCATGGTGTATGAAAATCTTATAAACATTAAAACATTAGAATTTTTGAAGGTGGATAAACCAAAGGTGCCCGTGATATTCGGTATTCCGAAAATTCACAAAAATAGTTTGGACCCACCGTTGAGACCTATTGTCTCAGCGGGTGGGTCCAAAACTCATACTCTAGCCAAGTACGTGGATTTTCAAGCAAAACATGTATGGCAAGAGAAGGAAGTAATATTGAAAGATTCATGGGACCTGCTGAGATGTTTGAAAGAGGACAAATACCATGAAGACCTAATCCTGTTAACTATTGATATAATTGATTTATTTGGGTCCATCCCATATAGTGCAGGAATGTCAATGTTTGAGGAAGAAATTTTCAAAAATAAAAAATTGACACAAGAAGAAAAGGTGGTGTGCACAGGCTTAATGGACCTAGTGTTGAAAAATAATTTCATTACTTTTAAAGGGGAATTTTTTCAACAGCTACAAGGAGTAGCAATGGGGGCAGCCTGTGCACCCACCTTTGCGAATATAGTTCTTGCAAACTGGGAGGAACAGTACTTATTAAAATCCCCCTATGCTGTTAATTGGACTTTATATAAAAGGTTCCTTGACGATATTTTAATTTTTTGGATAGGTGGTATGGAAAAATTAAAAGATTTTATTAAATATTTAGGGCAGACTACAGAGTTTTTACAGTTTACCTACAATTATTCATTTAAAATTATTTCATATTTGGATGTGGAAATTAATTTGGAAAATAAAAGATTTGAAACAAGTATTCATAGAAAACCCACATATGTAAATTCTTTTTTACATTTTAATAGTGCCCATCCTGTATATACTAAGAAAAATATAGTAAAAGGACAATTTGTAAGAGGGTCCAGAATGACAAGTGAGGATGATAAATTCAGAAAGGAATGTGACCTATTAGAAAAAATGTTTTTGGATAGGGAATACCCAGTAGAATTTGTTAAGGAAATAAGAGAAGAAGTGGAAAAAGGAAGAAAAGATAGATTTTTTCCAATTTTGGGTATAAGAGAAGAAAAAAATAGAGAAATGGAACAGGAAGTGAATTTTCAACAGGCACTTGTCCTTGAATATAACCTATTAAACAAGAACATAAAAAATGTTTTTCAGAAGGAATGGGATAGATTTAGGGCTATAAGTGACTTGGAAGGATTACCAGTATATCCCCCTAAGGTAGTATTTAGGAATACCATAAGTATTAAAGGAATCTTAGAAAAAAATAGGGATAGTATGGAAAGATTAAATGGAGCAAGGAATAAAAAGGGAACTTTTAGGTGTGGAAAATGTAAACAATGTGAGTATTTAGTTAATAAAGAAAGAATATTTATAGAAAGTAGAGAAAAATGGGTGAACAGTAAAGGGTATTACAACTGCCAATCCAAAGGTTTAGTTTATTTGGCAGTTTGTATAAAATGTTCATCCTTTTATGTGGGAAAGACTGAAAGAACCCTGAAACGACGTATATACGAACATCTGTACGAAATAAAAAAAGAAAAGGAAACAAATGCACTATTTAGGCACTTTAAAACCTGCTCCGAAGCAAAATTTCAATTTTTTGTCCTTGATCAGATAAGATGGGAAATTAGAGGGGTCTCTGGGAAGAGATTATAGCTTATAGGGAAATGTGGTGGCAGGTGAACTTGGAAGCAAACAAAACACCTGGATTAAATGAGTATATATCAATTTTGCCTTTACTAAAGATGAGATTCATAAGATATAAAACACAGTATTACAAAATATAAAGTGTGTTTATAGGAAGTCGACAGCAGATGGCACTAGAGTAAATACGAATGTGAAATTAAAGTGTAAAATTTCCTAGTTCAATATGAATGGAGCTGTTTTTAACATTAGGATTTTAATTAATTATTTATTCAACTATTTATTTCTCATTTTTTATTTACATTGGTTAAATATGAAGGAACAGTTTTTAATGAAAGTTATTTATGAAGTTTTTATGAATTGTTTTTTGAAGTGTATTAATTATGAGGGCAACATAATGAATTATTAATTAGATTAGAGGCTTGATTTGAGGATTTATAAAGTATCTTGTGAATTGATTGGCTAATGTTTTTTTAAATCAGTATATAAGATGTATGTTTTAGTTTGAAATGGAATCTGATGAAGTCCATTTGGACGAAAACGCATATATTAGAAAGGCGTTCATGTTTTTGGATTTGTTGCATTTACATCCGTGTTTCTGTGTTCGTGTTGGGTGAATCAATTTTATACATTAAAACTGAGTTATTTGCAGTCGAGTCTCCTGCATCCGTTTCTGTGGTTTGGAGATTGATTACGATTACAAGTGTAGGTCAGTTTATGCTTATGTTTATATTGTGAGTAGTCAACTTTTAAAAATATTGTCACTTTAAAAAGTTGAATGAGAATTGTCAGTTTGGCGCCACAAAGGTTATATAAGGCGGACAGTTTGAAATGAAGGTGTTCTGAAGAAGCCTATGAGTTATGGGTGAAAGCGCTAAACCGTTTTAAATTAGTCCGTTCTCGTATTTGTCTTATCTTTTGTATGTTTATTATTTTTTTATGTAGTACGCTTGTAGCGTTTATTTGTAGAAAACCTCGGACATGAACATATAGAGGTTATTCAACATTTTTGAAGCATTTCATTAATAAACCAGTGAATTTTAATTGGGATGGTGTGCTGCTTATAACGCTTATGTGGAATTGTTTTATACTTTGACGACAAGATGTTTGGGATTATTACTAGTTTTGTGACTATTTTTCACCGGGTTCGGTGATATTTCAACAGCAAGTATTACTCAAATGATATGAGCTTGGCTTACAATGCAAGTTGTGTTTGAGGTTTGAGTGGTGTTCGATCACTTATTGGCATTCCCAGGCATTATTACTTATTTAGCTTCACAGTGTGAATATTATTTACCTAAATAACTATCTCACTCTGTCCTTTGTATCTCTCTCTCTCTCTCTCTTTATATATATATATATATATATATATATATATATATATATATATATATGTGTGTGTATATATGGGGGGGTCACCCATGTTTGATTGAAGAGCATTCATTTCAAATGCATTCCATTCAAATTAAAGAAGTCAGTTGAAATGCAGTTTAAACAGACTTAGTGGAAGTTTTATTTGTCCAAGATAACTGAATATCAGAGATAAGTGGATTTTCTCTGTTCTACAGTATTCTGCAATCCCACGTCTATATGTGAGCTTATTTACATGATTTTTAAATATTTTAAATATTTCTTACATGAACATAGCATTTTAACACAAAAAACAAGAGAGAAATTAAAATAAATTGGCAAATTATTGAATAGAGAATTATCAGCAACAATTTATGTATTTATAGCATGATGGCTGCAGGAAAAAGATCAAACTGAGATATTTTTGAATTTAGTAATAATTTACAGAGAGACAAGTAGGATGTAGTTTAAAAATGCTAAGACAGAGATATGAAAAGAGAAGGTATGGAAATGAAAAGGAAAATAAATGGACAGAAGAAGAACTGTAGTTACTAGTGGGGTGTGAGAAAAGGAAGAGTTTAGGAAATAAGTGCCATATGAGGAGGAGCGATGAAGTACAAAAAGATCGGGAAGCAAAGTAGCTGTAAGAGTTGGAGGAAAGTAATCTGAGTAAAGCGAGCCATGTGAGCAGGAAGAACAGAGCAATCTTTGGCATAGGTGTTGTTTGAGTAAAGTTTTGAAACTTGTAACCTGAAGAAATGCTGAGAAAATCAACCACAAGTAGTAACCACAGCACTGCAGGACAAAAGCAAGTAAAGGTCCATACCCAAAGAGACAAAACTGACACACCAAGGTGTAAAAACGATTTTAATAACACAAATGGATTAAGCGCTTTCGTTTCACCATGGAAACTTCCTCAGAATAATTAAATCACACATCCTTTCCATTTAAATGCACAATCCTCCATTCTGATCGATTTGTAAAACACATCTCATTAATAAGTACTGCGAACTTTAAAAGTGTATGTATATCTATCTATATATAATACTATAAAACAAATTATCTAATAAATCAACTCTATATACAGCTATATACATATTTACAAAAAATCCCAAAAGAGTGAATCTTGTACTGTGTTTTGTAAAACATATCCCAAAAGGTATATTTTGTACTTATAACAGGTTGACTCTCATCTTTAATGCAGGGACTAAAGAAACATGGTCAATAATCCCTGGGTTTACACAGGCATCAAAAACCAGCAGCCAAACCAATTCCCTGTATTCCAGTTTTGTTTCCCAGTCGCCTTCCTGTTTTGAAACTATTGAAGTTTTCTATCTGTTTTAATTGGGGATTTCATTCCAGAGGTTTGACATATAATGACAGTAGAGAGAGTTTCCAACAGTGTTGAATGTCTTACTGATTCACAATAAAAGTTTATTGGTAGAGCAAAGGTTTTCCAGTAGATGAATAGTACAGTAGAGCATTTTGTATTGTGGGGCATTTGTATGGAGAGTACAATACGTTGTGGCAATGATTAGTTGTGAGCATGTCAACTGGTTTGAGAGTTTAAGACAGTTTAACTGTTTTAATGCAAGGCAGTGGTGTATTTTATAAGGTTGGTTGGTTGCAAGTTTAGCTATTTTGTAGTAGCAGGAAGTTAGTATACTTTTATAAATAGTGCTGATATTTATAAGAATAGGGGAAGCATATAATAGAGAAGGAAGGAGGTATGTTGCTGCTAAGGTAATCCTTGCGTGCTCTGTCAGGTAGCAAGTTTTCTTGATGGAATGAAGTATGTGGTGATCAAATTTAAGGTTGTCATCTATTAATACTCCAAGTAGTTTAGTTTATCTAATGCTGGTTTGTCTTTTTGTGTTATTACTGGAGGTAATATGAAATGTGTTTCTGGTTAAGGTGTTGTTTTGGAGTAAATACCATGTGTTTTGTTTTTTTTTTTTTTTTTGGTGTTAAGTAGAAAGTTATAATTTTTTAGCCATATTTTAATGTCAGTGAAAGATTTCCGAGTGATTTCCTATAATTTTGTTATGGATGGTTCACAGCAGATAAAGACTGAATCGGCACATTGTACGAGAGTGACAAGTGTTACAGTGGTACGAAGTTTATTTATGAAAATATTAAATAGAAAGTGGCCAACTATTGGCCCTTGGGGAGTACCAATGTTGATTGGTTGAAATGTTGAAAGGTTTTGTTGTCATTTAGTTGCCTGCTGACAATTGCATAAACAACTGTAAAATCATGAGAGGGAGGGGTAAGTGAGACCTAGTGTTATAAGTTCAGAGAAGAGCTTTTGATGGGACACTGTGTCACGTGCTTTGGAAAGGACAAGTAAAAGTGAAGAAACAAAGTTGCATTCATTTATATATTGGTTTACTATGTTGGGGAAGTTGAGGAGGGCAGTAGTAGTACTGTGGTTGGACCTGAAACCGTGATGGGTTTTGGAGAGGAGGTTGTGTTTGGTTATATGTTTCACAAGCTGATACTGAATACATTTCTTGAGGATTTTAGAGGGGGTGATAGGATATCAATAGATCTATAGTTTGTTAACTCTGTTAAAGTACCTCCACTGTGAAGGGGTAAAATAATGGATTTTTTCCAGATGGATGGGTTTTCAGTTATTGACTGTTTGATTAGAATCGAGACAGAGAAGCCTAGTGCTTCTGCACCTATTCTGAGGAACTCAGTGGGAAGGTTATCGGCAGCTGAGGTTGTTGTCTTTAACTTGGCAAACAATTTTTTTATGGTTGATGTTGGGATGGGCAGAAAACTAAAAGACAGTGTGTTGCTTTCAAGAAGAGATGGAAGTTGGAAGAGTGAAGAGAGGTGGTCAATGATTAATGATAGGACTGACTGGATAAAATGAATGTTGAACTGAGTGGCAATGAACTCTTTGTTGTTTGAAGTAGAAGGACATTGTGTAGTGGTATGGCCGGGCTGTAATAGTTTATTTAGAGAGGGCAATAGCTTGTGGGTGTTTTGGTGCTGTTTTTGAAGATTATTGTGCTATGATTTCTTGTCAGATTTAACAATGATCTTGGTACGGTTTCTGAGATATCTAAAATTTTGGTAGGCATGTTTTTTTTTTATTCTTATACCATTTTTTCCTTGCTTTATCCCTTTGCAGCATGAGCTGTTTTTTTATATATATATATATATATATATATATATATATATATATATATATATATATATATATATATATATATATATATATAGATATATAGATATACACATAGCACACAGATATGCAGATATAGTGCAAACCTGCAGAAATACAAACACACATAACTAATAAGCAGATAAAGCACTTACAATAAAATGTAATAACAGACAAAAACTAAAAGAAAGTATTGCCTGTGGTCAAAAACTAAATGAGATCTGAAACACAATAAACTGAAAATAGACTTGAAATGCATATTTTGGGCAATGATATAATAGCAGAATAGGAATCTGTAAAGGAACCATCAATTTTAAAAAGTAACACAGAATGAACAATAAGCATATATTTGAAGTTTCACAGTTAATAAGCCAAGCAATGAACAAAAATATTGTTTTATTGGCCACAATTAAGTCATATCCTTATATACTTCTTCCAATTAACCATCCTTAAACTTCCATAAATGGTTGATAACAAACAAGTGTTTTCTGTCTGTTGCTTGGCTTTTTTCCTGTGGAACTTGAGGCACCTCCATATTCTTCATTCTATAATAGCAGAATAGCACAGAAATAAACATTTTTTTTTTTTACTCAGGGCTTGGTACAGGTAGTAGAGTTATTTCCTACAGAAATAATTAAAACAAAAAGTCAGAGAAACATGAATTATTAATACTAAAGTATTTGTTGATGTATACAGGACTTGATTTGCAAGATTCAAATGATTAATGATCCAGGAAAGTAGCACTTTAACTTCTTTTTTTTTCAGAGGAATAACATTTCCTGCTCCCTGTTTTTCATCATGTCAACCCATTCATTAGCTGTTTAAGTACATTAAGAAAAAGAACATCAGATAAGGAACAGCAACAAACAAATTGATCAATGGCTAAATATCTGTTTAGCTGAAGGCAGTTAAAAAGTGCTTAAGTAACTTAAAACGACTTTCAGATTTGCAGTTTATTGGATTCCACTGAGGATTAACCATGCAACCTGCTGATCTTAAGTCGCCTGGAAGGGCACACTGCTGTCCACTAGTATTAAAGAGACCCTCATCTTGCCAGACAGTAATATGTGACTATTCAAGCATTGTGTATGTGGTCCACAACTGTTTACTTAGATTTAAAAGAAAGACATGATGGCACCAAAAAGTGGTACTAGAATTCATTTATTATTTTTGGTCAACAGGAACGTAGCATTTGTTTAAGGGTTGGACTCGAAATGAAAGAACATTTCCAGATTAATTCTTAGTAAATCAGTCACAGTATATTTCTGTTATTATATGTCAGAATATAATTAATATAATCAGAAAATGAGATCAGAGTCTGAGTTCACTGTCTGCTATCAGCAACAGATGGTATATTTGCAAAGTAGTGCAGTAAATGAACACAATAACTTGCAAACTACACTGCGCAGGGCATTGTCTTATCACTTAGTCTTTCACCTTTGTATACGACAATGTATAAACATCATGTAGAACAAAAGTGCTCCAAATATCCATTTAGTTTTATTTACATTTAAATGTTTCTAACATATATGTAATTGATATAGTTCATTTATAATGTAAGAGGTTCAAGTGTTATTTTGTAAAAATAAATGTTTGATTTAAAAGTTACATTCCAGATAATGTTTGCTACTTTGATCCCACAAGACAGCAGCAAACACAGCAGCAAACTGAGAAAACAGAGGTTATAGGGTACTACAAAGCATATGTATTTACCCGACTATTTGTTATTTGAGCAAACAGACTGATCTGAGACAGATACCGTAGGCAAGAGCTTGACAAAAGATTAACAATATTTCAAACAGGTTAAGCATATTTTACACACACACACACACACACACACACACACACACACACACACACACACACACACTCACACACACACACACACACACACTCACACACACACACACACACACACACACACACACACACACACACACACACACACACACACACACACACACACACACACACACACACACACACTCCTTAGCATTGGAATGAGATATTATGACTTCACGTAGGGGCAAGAAGTATATTAGGTAATAATGTAAGTAGACTTGAAACATAGGCAAAAACGCAGCAGAGTTTAGTAATTTTGCAGCAACGAGTTAATAATATTAATAATGATGATAAAAGGAAAGGAAATGATGGGGCTAGGATTATATGTCATGAAGCAATAAGCTATAGTCAGCCTGGAGGCAAATGGGGTATTCATGTAATATATGTGGTACATGCATTCCATTCTGCAAGTTTACTACAAACAGATTTTTGAGCACTGGGTGACTGGATTGCTAATGTTATTTCTTACTGATAGGAATGTATGTTGTGCAGCCGAAATATACAAGACCATAAACTTGAGTATTAATATCCCTATCCGTGTAAAACAGAGTAGAGCCAAGTAAAGCCTATCATTCTCAAACTAATACTCCCTGAGATGACTGCAAACTTCTGAGAGTTCTATGATGTTCATGCTTTCCTGGGGAAACCTGGTTTTGTGAGTTCAACAACAGTAATATTTCAGAACTCCTTAAAAAAACACTGTTAAAAAATGATTTAATTAAATAAACATATTCTGGGTTTAGAATCCACTCTGCATAACCCCAGTCTGCAGTCCCCTCCTCTCTTTTGCTTTTGTTCCCCACTAAGTATTCTCCCTTCCATATAGTACCCTGCTATCCATATAGTAACTTCAGTAAGAAGGACAGAACTGCCAAGGCAGGGTGCTCAATTCCCTTAACTTCGCATAATTTTAAGCTGCAAAATACCAAGCAGAACAATTGTTTTCATTGTATAGCATAGGCTACCTGAGCAAAGCCCTGATAAACAAATATCTGAATAGTGTAAAAAAGTCATGACTTATGTTCTGTTATACAACAGACCAGTGGCACCTGATGTTTGATTAATCCAGGCATGCCAGTACTGACAGGGAAAAAAAACTTTCTTTTGTTTTTGTTTTACCTCCCCTCTTATGAGTAACAAGCTATTATAAGAAAAAAGAAATCTAGCAGTCATTTTGGACATCTGATTGATAGTAGGGGCTCAGGTGTCAATTACAAACTAGAATAGATGATTCCATTTGTACAAAGAATCTGGAAGATTAAATCTCTTATCATCTCAGTGATCTATTCCCATAAGATCTGTGATTTTACAGCTTTCAGGCTTGATGTGTGTAGCACTCTATACCCCAGGGTCATTTGCTGTACACAGCAGCATCTGCAGCTGCTACACATCGCAGTACCTCACTTACTAATAGGATTTCTGAGATCATATCACTTTGCTCTGTCTGATAAGGGACAGTTTGCATTGTCTGGTAATAATGTGGAACACTTTCTTAAAAGTAGGTTAAGTAAGGAGTAAAGCTGCATAAGACCTGAAACTGTGATACCTGCCTGACATTGTGAAAGGTGGAATAGCCAGATACCCTCGTAAACAGGGTTTTATTGTACTATTTATGTCAAAGCGGCTGATCTTCTTCTGGCTTTTCCCAGTTAGGGGTCACCACAGCAGATCAACAGTCTGCTCATGATTGGCAGTCGAGTTTTTACAGTGTTGAGTTGCCAGCCCGGTACCCAACCTTCCACAGAAGGCACACACATGCACACACTCACACCTAGGGCCAATTTAGAGTGTCCAATCCACCTACAACATGTCTTTGGGATGAAACCAGAGCACCCGGAGGAAACCCACTCGACCACAGGGAGAACATGCAGACTCCACGCAGAAGGCACCCCAGCCAAGGATCAAACCAGACAACCTCTTGCTGTGAGGCAGCAATGCTAACCGCTGCATCACCAAGGCCGATCTAATACACTATAAGGCAGGTTTGGTGAAGTTTTAGCAAGTCTTCTGAGCACTTTACTCAGGGAAATAGCTACCTTTACAGGCCATTCTCCCCACAGATATTTCTTTGAATGTAGAACAGCAGTTAATCTTACAGTTTAATTGTATTTATCAGTTTATATAATTTTATCTTCTGTTAGAATATTTTTGGGTGGCACATAGTAGACAAGGCATGGGAAATGTGTTAACACCATGACTGAATATGTTTTGGAAAGAGGTGGCATAGTCAGAAATGTAGTAGAATTGCCCATTGTGTCATTTGTTAAGAAAATGCTCAGCTTGCAAAGCATGAGACTTGTTACATAGAACAAGTGTTATAATTAATATAAAATTCTGATATGTATTTGGGCAAAGGTCCTAGACTTTCCTAAAACAGCAGTTTGACAATATCATATGAACAGTGTGCTGTGTTTATATAAACTGCCTTATTATCACTGATACTAAAACTCTGCAGGTCACTGAAAGTAACAGTGAATCTAGATAGACCAGTACAAAGGGAAACCTATACTTTGTCTCACCTTGCTGGGTTAATTATTGAAACATGAAATTAAAAAGATCATGTGAACTCAGAGAGGTGGAAAAAAGTAGGTTTTATGTTAATTTTTTCCACTCTTTTCATCAAGTTTGTGTGGCCTCAGAGATAGCATAATACACATATGTAAAGAGTTGGGGGGGTTAACGCCACATTGGGGAGTGCAGGATAAATGCAATGAATACAGAACTGAACCAATGATATAAATATATTACTGGAGATGGAGCCAGCTCCAGCATCCAGGTGTAGAAAGGATAAAGCCCGGATTATGACACAGGTAACCTTGGTATTACTGGAGATGGAGCGAGCTCCAAGTGTCAAAGAGATAAAGCCCTGACTATGATGCCGGTGACTCTAATATTATTGGAGATGGAGCCTGCTTCAGGTGTAGAAGGGATAAAGCCTTGCCTATGATGCAGGTAACCTTAGTTCGATTAGTGGCTCATGCACCTGCACAGACTGGAAGGGCAGGGAGGGAGTGACTACTGCCAGCTTGTTTATCATAGAAGAGGGTGGAAGCTTTAGCTCACCAGTAGGGTGACACCTAGCAGGTACACTAAGTATTACATGCATGGAGCATGAGCCATTGAGTATGTGTTGCCTGTATACATCTGCACAAGCCAAGAGGGCATGCAGAGGTACAAGCCCTGTGGCTATCACCAAGGAAGAAGAAATCCCTGAAGCCATTGAAGTAGAGATGCTGCAATATAGGAAGGTAGGCTGCCCTATCAAACTGGTAAATGGCTCAATTCTGCCACCTGACTCTCATCATTGGGGAACAAATCTGCTAATAAGTCTCACCTACCCAGAAATGCCTGACTCTTTTCCCTGTGATTTGAACAAATTAGTCAAATTGGTGGAGACAGAAGTGCCATTGTGCAAGTCTGATGGGGAACAAAAAATAAATAAATAAATGTGTGTGTGTGTGTGTGTGTGTGTGTGTGTGTGTGTGTGTGTGTGTGTGTGTGTGTGTGTGTGTGTGTGTGTGTGTGTGTGTTTTCATTTTTGTGAATGTGAGAAATTATATAAAGAAATTTCACAAAACAGAAATCCTGAATCTAAAGAAATTTCACAAAATAAAAATCCTGAATCTAAAAATATTGATCTAAAAAGGGTATAACTTAAAAATACATAAAAAAGAAATCTAAAAACCACAAAAAAAAGAATTAAAAATCAAATCTATTTTTTGTAGCGGGCAAGCCACCCTGCAACTTATGTACATCAACTCTGTGATTGTACAAACGTGGGGAAAGGGCAAATTCCCACATTTTACTGCACAGCAATCTCACAAAAACAGATGCTGCTGATGCTGCAAAAACCATCAAAACTAAGGAAATATTCTGAACATTCAAAATAAATACCTGCAACTGTGTCTATATTCATTTATATATTTATATATATCTATATTCACTGTAAATGCCTATTTATGTTGAATTGTATTAGACATTTTACAACTGTATATGTTTATGTTGAATTGTGTTAGACATCTAATATGTTTTATGCTTTATTATTGATGTTACTATGACATGCTAGCATTTTTGTATGCACCAAGTTGTTTCTAGTATAATAGTATGTATGGTCTATTTGCATAGCTGCACCTTGTTCACTAATGTTATTCATGTAATTGTATTGTGTGTAGACAGCTCATACTAGTGTCTAAATTATTTCTATAAGTTTGTGCTGTTACTGGTGGATAGAATCACATTAGAGAACCACGACAGATTGCTGCTCGCTATATTTTTATCTGTGGCTGCATAACTGTCTGGGTTTTGTTTTCTAATGTTCTTCCAATTGGCTCAGTATCTGCATATACTAAGTAGTGGTTCAGGACATTGTCCTGCATGTGGTAGCTATTTGCTCAGTGTGTTTTTTATAATCTTTATAATATATTTTACCATCTCAAAAGTGCTTACTCCTCTCTGTACTCTTCTTTTCTAGACCTAACACCACTCTTAAGTATTCAACTGAGGTACCACCTTTAACATTCTTATAAGAGAAGCGCAGTCCGGGTCTGAACTGTCTGCAAACAGCTACAGTTAACTTTGAGTATGTGTCTACCTGTTTGAGCCAATCTTCATTTTCCCCTGGAGAGCACTGTGCTTTGGCTGTAAGCAGCCCCCCCCACCACCACCACCACCACCACACACATCTTCCACTTTCTCTTATTCCCTTCTGTTAGCAAATAGTATCCATAACTGATCAATACTGTGTGTTTGTTAATTTAAACTATGACCACAGTAGCCTACTGATACAAGGTTATCCTGTTTTTCCACCTGAGAAATTAAGAAAAGACTTGCAGTTTCAGAGCAGTCCTTGGTCAATTGTGATTGTTTCTTAACACATACTTGTCTTGCTTTGTGATTGTTTCCAGCCCCTCATACAAGACCCTAACAGGGTCTCTACCCGCTTCACTCCCCACCCTGCCCCCTATTCCCTCCCGCCCCCAGTGGTCCCACCTTTATTGCACTCAAAACCCTCCCATCTTTCCAATAGCCAACCACAGCGCTAACCCAACACTACCTCCTCCATATTCCCTCTACTTTCACACCTCCTCAACTGACATGTACAAGCATACCTTTCCTTTGCTCACTGCATGCACTCTCCTTGCATATCTTACATCCTACCAAAGCTCCATCATTCCCCCACTTTACTACCACTGTACTACTACTCACACCACCACCCATGTCTCACCCATACTCAGCTCCCCTCCCACCAGCTCAAGAACCATCCCTATGCACCCCCCACATATTCTACCAACTATATTACTCAAATGTAAAGCATCCCTACAACTTAACATAGTAACCCTCCCACCATACCTATTACTCACAGAGCACAATCATAAAGTTTCCGTTATAAACAAACACATTCAAAAACTGAGAAAACTAATAATCTCATGCATATCAAAACTAGCCCTAAGTGGAGACATCCACCCCAACCCTGGCCCTACCATCTCCAACCCCAATCCTCATAATCAGACTAGAAACCACAACTTCTCCCATATCACAGCCAATAGAAAGCCAAGTGATTTCCTTCTACTAAGCCTAAATATTAGAAGTTTATCCAAGAAAGTCCATGAACTCCATGCCAGCATAGACTTGTACTCCCCAGATATAGTCATCCTGACAGAAACCTGGCTAAAACCTCACATTACCAGTGAGCAAATACTCCCTACAGGTTATGACATACTAAGAGTAGACCGGCTAAACAAAAAAGGAGGTGGTGTAGCTATAATATTTAAACAGCATCTAAACATCCAGATCTTAAAATCATCAGCTCCACAAATAGGAAATGAAGAAATAATATATACCAACCTCAAAATTAACCAAAACAAAACCATCAACATAATTGGATGTTACTTCCCACCTGGCCAAAACATCCCTCCACTAGAAAACTTCCTCAGCTGGTCTACCCACCTTCTCCCCCAAGAAACTATCATCTTAGGTGATTTCAATATTGACTGGCAATCCTGTTCTGGCAACAATCCAACCCATCATGTACACCTTCATGGCTTCACCCAACTAGTCCAGTCACCAACAAGGATAAATAAAAACTCCAGCAAGCACACTACCCTGGATTGGATACTAGTCAGTAAGAACCCCCAGTCATATATAACAGGCTGCTTATCAGATAGCCTCAGTGATCACTCCCCAACATTCATACTCAAAAAATACCTGTACCAAACTAAACCTGTCATCTATCATCAAATACGTAAAAAAATAAACTTTAACCCACTCACATTCATCTCATCCCTCAAAGAATGTAACTGGCATGCTCTAAAGTACCTCAGTCTAGATGACGCAGTTGAATTTTTTAATACTACCTTCCTGAACATCCTTAATTACCATGCCCCCATAAGATTTTCCAGAACCATAGCACAACCCTCCCCATGGCTACAGAAAACCACTAAGTCAGAAATTAAAAGCAGGGATAAAGCCTGGGAGCACTGGTGCAAAACCAAAACCCCCGCAGCTAGACAAACATTCCTAGAACTACGCAATAGAGTCAAAAAGCTAATAAAATGGGACAAATTCCAATACTACCAGTCTGCCCTAGACTCCTCACAACACAGCCCCAAACAATTCTGGTCCTCCATAAACTCCATCCTCCACCCAGGTAAAGTCAGTACCCCTCCTCCTAACATCCCTCACTCCTCATTCAACACACACTTCACCCAAACCATACTATCACTAGCTAAACAACACAACCGCCCTCCCCTCCAACCCACACCTTCAACTAGTAATCTCCCCACTGCCTTCTCTTTTTCTCCTGTACCTACCTCCAACATAAAAAACTCTTAACTAAACTTAAACCCACCAAATTAGCAGCAGACAACCTCCCAAGTGAATACCTACAAATCGCAGCTGATGCTCTGGCCTACCCAGTATCCATCTTGATTAACCGATCTCTGTCAGAAAGTTACATTCCCACATTGTGGAAAGTCTCACATATAATTCCCTCCACAAAGGTGGACCCTCTGCAGAACTAACCAATTACGCCCATAGCTATTCTCTCTCCACTCTCCAAAATACTAGAGAGATGCATACACTCTCAGGTCTCACACTACCTCCTTACTAACAACCTCCTTTCCAGTACTCAGCATGGTTTCCGACCAAACCATAGCACCACCACTGCCTTACTCTCCTTTACTAACAATATCCTTCAGCATAAAAGCAATGGCTCTCTCTCCTCTGCTACTTTCCTAGACCTATCTAAAGCATTTGACATGGTCCCACACAAACAACTAATCTCTGTCCTCAATAACCTATCCTTCTCACAATCAGTCACCAACTGGTTTCAGAGTTACCTGTCTGACCGCCAACAATCCGTTGTATGGCAGAATGACATATCTCCCCAACTACCTGTCTCCATAGGGGTTCCTCAAGGATCCATCCTTGGACCCCTACTTTTCTCTGTTTACACCAATAATCTGGCCTCTGCCACCAAACATGGCACACTCATCCAATACGCAGATGACTCAACCATCATCTGCTCAGCCCAGTCCCTACCCAAACTGCAAAAAGTTACACAGGAAGCCTTTTCCTCTGTTGAAACATGGTTATCCGATGCCCAATTAATACTCAACCCAAACAAAACTAAACTACTCATCTTCCAACCCACCAAACATACTCAAAACAACTCTCACTTTAACATCACAGCAAAAGACAACACCACTATATACCCAACTGAACACACCAAATTGCTAGGAGTGGAAATAGACAATAAACTAAAATTTGACATTCACATATCCATGACCATAAAAAGTCCACAAAAACTAGGAGCATTATACAGAAATAAACAATTTCTCACCAAAGCAGCAAAGATTTCAATAGCAAATTCCCACCTTATCTCCACCCTACTTTATGCCTCTCCAGTATATACCAACCTAAGGCAATGTGATCTAAACAAGCTAGAGACCTGCTACAACAAAATCACCAAATTTGCCACAGGGCATCCTACCGTAGTCACCACTGTCTCTCACTTGCTGAACTGGGCTGGCTTGAACTCCCTCACCTCCTTCAGTGGTATCAACTCTCACTCGCCCACAAACTAGTAAACCATCCACTAAATGTCCCATCCCTCCAGAATCTACTCCAACCCTATCGCACCACCAGACCACTAAGATCCAGCAACAAAAATCACTTGCAGATCACTAAAGCCAATAACTCTGCTGGTGAAGCACTATTCTCTTGCGCCATAGCCAAATTATGGAACTCACTCCCACCCACAATTACCTCCATACCATCATGCACCAACTTCAAAACTTTATTAAAAGCGCACCTAAAAACATGCTGGCTATGCCCTTGCAACTCCCACTCTAATATCATCCACCCGATCCAACTACTACCTTTCTTTCACCTCCACTAACTACCTAGATGATAGCAAGCTCAGATGCTCATAAGCCTAGTACTTATTATACAGCAGGAACTTCTCATTGTTACATTTGTTAATGCCTGTTATGTACTTCACAGATAAAGATTCTAGTTGTCTACTGATGTACTATGTTCTTCATCTGTAAATATGTTGTAAGTAATTTCTATGTTAAATTGTTAATTGCTATGTAATCCAAGGTAACTACTGTCTGTTTATTTTACTGTGGAGCTTTCCTCCCCGGGCCTCCGCTGAAAATGGACCCACGTCCAGTCGGACACTTCCGGTCAACAAATTTAAATAAATAAATAAAATAATAAATAAATAAATTTACACACACAGATATATACTTTCACACATACATATAACCCAAATACTTGGTGCAAGATTCTTGCTCTCCAATGCATGGAACTATGAATATAAAACAGCAGTATTGCTCCAACATTCAAAAAATATAGACCCAGTGAATATCTGCACTTTATTAGAACAATAAGCAAATCACTGGAAATTAAAGCTTTGATTTCCAGTGATTTCTATTGGTTCTAATAAAGTTTAATGATGGTTTCCTTAATTTAAGTGAGTTTATTCATCATTCCCAGAAGAATGAAAACAAAAACTGCATTTTTGGAAAGCATACATAGAGCAAAAAGTAGCAAGGGAAAGCATGATGGGAAGTTAGTAATGCAAATAATAGGAAAATCACAAACATGCCTGTTTTGCATATAAATAAAGTAAAATGTTCCTGCTGAAATTGGAATCTGTCGGTCACAGAACAAACAGAAATGTTCCTCAATAGAATGGTGGGAACAGGATTGCAATTGTTCTTTCTCTCACATGGCATATTTAGCAATAACAATCGTTTTCTTAAAGGAAACCTCCACCTTCTCATACAGTTTAACTCAATTGTTAGGTTTCTTTTCTCCCTAGAATATGGTTCCAGCACTGTCTTGGTACCAGAAACCTGCTTGTACTTTTTAAAACTTTTATTTCCTTGCATTGGAGTCAAAGGAAGGGAAAGCCCTCCTACTTTTTTATTAAACTCAACTTCTCACATACTTTGCAAGAAATTTGTCTCCACCTGCATGACATATCATAGACACAGTTAAATCTGTAGTTTACCCTCTCAGGTACTGCTGTCAATCTTAGATGGGCAATTAATCCTGCTAATGTCAGGAACACAGCAGCTGATATAAAAAAAGGGAGCTGTGGAACTGTTTTCCACTGTTTGTACTGCAGAGCGGAGGAGAACTTAACACTTTCCTTTCATAACAAAACAAAGCAATTAGATCAGTTAGGGGTTTAAACGCAATTGTCAAGTCTTCTGACAAATTTACATTGAAATGCTAATCTTTAAATGTTATTTATAATAGTTTATATGGTAAGATAACTTAAATGTAGTATCAAAGATTCCTGTGACATTTTGAGAAGAGTCAAAATATTTTTTCTTGTAATGTATCAATGCATTTATCATTTTCATGCCCCCCCCCCCCCCCAGGTCAGAACTGCAGAAAGAGAGTCAGGTGAAACCTTATCAAATAGGTGCACTGATACTGTTCACAAAAAGGTTGTTTATGCTTTTTGTGACATCCTTCCAGAGACTGAAGCATATCTAGTACATGCAGATCCATGGTAAGAGATTCCCACTGACTTTGAGTCAGTCCTTAAATTGTTAGAGTGCAACCATAATATACAGCTGAATTTACTTTAACATACATTTACTATGTGCTCTTGCATTAAAAACATTAAGAAAAGGAAATCAGAAGTACTTAACAGTGTTTAAATGCACACACACACACATACATGCTTTTGTACATGTACATTATACACATACACAGAAACACACATACACACTGTATATGTATATATATATATATATATATATATATATATATATATATATTGTTGTGTCGTTCGGCTTTTCCCAATTAGGGGTCGCCACAGCAGAACTCCGGTCCGCTAATGATTGGTAGTTGATTTTTACGTGCCGAGTTACCAGCCCTGATGCACAACTTTCAACGAAGGTACTCCCATTCACGCATGTCGCCACCACCGTGGCACACTATATATATATATATATATATATATATATATATATATATATATATATATATATATATATATATATATGTGTGTGTGTGTGTGTGTGCTATATATTTTTTACTTGGTCACTGTCACACATTGGCTATTTGTTGCACATGCACCCCCGGATTCTCAAAAGCTTTCACAGAGTACATGATTAGTGTAAGAGGAAATTTTGCCAATATGGCGGCCGAGCGATCACCATACGTGCTCGTTTGACGTGTGCCAGCGCTCTAATACTAGTGCTGCACATTCCCAGCCCCCGTATGCAAATCACCCCATTTGCAGGTGAAAAACATGCAAATGAGGTAAATCTGCCATCCGGGAAGCAGGAATCAGGGCATGCAGGACTAGCGTTGTTGTTGTTGTTTGTCTTTTGGCTTTTCCCGGTTAGGGGGTCTCCACAGCGGAACTCCGGTCTGCTAATGATCGGCAGTAGATTTTCACGAATGCCGAGGTGCCAGCTCGATGTCCAACCTTCAACGAAGGTATGCAGAAATGTACTCAGTTAGTAATCGAGTACGGTACTGCAAACTCCAAAACTGAGCTATGACAGCTCCAAATAAAGGCTGCATATCATTGAGGAAGCATGTCAATGGCCAAGTAGAAGGCCAATGGCATTGCAAACAATGCCAAATGTACAAAATACAACTTTTATGATATGTCCGCCAATCACGGCCATTGAAGTATAAGGCAGTGGCGCGCAAATGGGATCGGTGGGGAAATAAGAAAATAAACATAAAAAAAAAGCAGTCTAACTAAAATCAGTATTCTGCCATGCAAGTCAATGGCAGGCAAAAGACAACATGGCCAGTGAGTAGTGGTTGCTAAGGGGGAGGCACAGTGTGATACATGTAACTATGCATTAGCAGGCAATTCTATGCAAATGAGGAGAAGGGTACTAAATCCCGGTTTTCCCCAGCATGTGAGGCAGGTCCCAACAGTGTATGAGTATGAGTATGAATAGCTGAGTGCAAGACTAGGAGGTAGGTGACATCATGTGTGGGAGTGTCAGGCATACTGTCAGTGGATAGGAGCCCTGTGGCTCGAGGTTGCAGCCAGCTTAGCACAGCAAAGACAGGGGGTGTGTCTAAACCTGCCCAGCACGTATGACAAAGTGTAAGTGGGTGTGCGCTCCACGCAACGGGATCTACAGGAAGATAAAGGAAGTGAACCCAGGAAATAGCAGCAGTGTGCACATTGGAGTACACCGATTGCGCGGCATGCCCCTGGGATGAAACAGAAGAGCAATGGGAAGGGAAAGCAGCAGTAGGAAGTTAATCAAGGGGTACTAGGTTTGCTGCCAGGTGCAACGTATCAGAACCAGCCAATTACAGAGGCAGCAGACCAGCCCAGCCCAGAACGCCACTATAAACTATGCAAACACCTATACCCTCTGTTTTTTCCCACACCCTACACCACCGGTGTAAACAAGTGGGGAACTTTTAACACTCACAACAGCAAAATGTTAGGGGCTGCAATAGCTATCATACAGCTTGTGGAAGAGGCTGAGGGTGGTGAGGATGGGAATGCTGCTAACCAACCCACAGTGAGGAGACGGAGAAGAGAGTACAGACCCACGGTAACCTACCAAGGGCTACATGAGCTGGTGATAGTGGAGTGCTATAGGGTGGACAGGGATCTCCTACAGCAGATTGCTGAGCCATGCCTGACACACAGAACTAACAGAGGGGAACCCATCCCAGTGGAAATGAAGGTATGTGTAGGCCTAAGAATACTGGCTACAGGTACCTACCAAAGGCCAACTGGGGATATGATGGTGATCTCACAGGCATCAGCATCGAGGGTACTCCACCAGTTTCTGGATGCCATGGCAGCACATGTCGGTGAGCACATATATTTCCACCTCACCTGTGAGGCATTAGCCAGCAATATGCGTCTCTTCCAGCAAATAGCAGAATGCCCTGAGGTAGTGGGTGTAATAGACTGCACATACATATGCATCAAAGCACCACCCAGTGAGCAGGGTAGGGTCTACATCAACCACAAAAGTTTCCCCTCCATCAACGTCCAGGTCATGTGCGATGCCCAGGGCATAATACTGAATGCATGTGCTGGCTGCCCTGGAAGTTATCATGATTCCCACATCTGGTATCTGATGCAGCTGTACCAGAAATTTGCCAATGGGGACATCCCACAAGGTCACCTAGTGGAGGATGCTGGATACGCACTGAAGCCGTGGCTGATGACACCCATCAGAAATGCACACACACCCGAACAAGAACTCCATAATGAGGCACACACACAAACAAGAATCATAATAGAGTGTATGTTTGGGATGCTAAAGTCATGGTTCCGGTGCCTGGACACATCCAGTGGAGCCTTGCAGTACTCAACAACTACATGTACCCAAATCGTCCTTGTATGTGCCATGCTACACAATATGATCCTGTGGAAACAGCTGCAGCAGGAGCAGCAAGGAGCAGGGCCACATAGTCCCCCACCAATGCCAAGGCATGCACAGGCACAGAGTGACTCAGAGTAACAACCTGAGCCTGCCCCAGTAGGCAGAAGGGGGCATGCCCAGTATGCCCTGGTCCTGGCAAAGAGGCAACGCATGGCACATACACTGACACAGGTGGGACCCAGGGAATAACACCTCTCTCTGACTCTCACATACAGTAAAAGGGATGCCAAACATTACACTAACTGTGCCTAACCATGCGTAGGCAGTGTACTACGTGCATCTGACATAGGCAGCCCTGCAGCACCACCCACAATACTGGGGCACCCACAAGATAAGGGACTCACACATGCCAGTCACAGGGGGGGGTCACATACCCAACAACAGTCACAGCCAGCAGGACAGGAGTAGTCAAACACAAACAAATGCTGTACTATGATCTCTGAATGAGGGGTATGGGTAACCCCCACCCAGGCCTACATGGACAGACTACAGCAGGCCAGGTACTGGGATGTCAGTTGTAATGGCTAGGAAGTCAGAAACTAATGTGTATGCAATCAAAAGATAAGAACAGTAGCACACAGGTACGGCTTAGCCAGCACAATACGTAAGACTACTGAATGAAATGGACTACAGGACATACCAGTACAGTCCTAGCAAATGTGTGCAACTGTCAGGTGTGCCCCCCCCCACCCCACATAGAAATATAGTAACAGTCAGGTGCACCCCCCAATCCTGTGTAGAAACATAGAAATAGTCAGGTGTACCCCCCGCTATGCAGACATGTTGCAACAGTCAATGCCAAATGATCAGTAGATGCCCTGCAGACACAGCATGCTACCTGTCAGTGTACAACACAAATGTCAGCTGTGCAGTACAAACCACCGGACATGCGCCACACATGCAAAACAGACAGCCTTACTGGGCATGCTCACGCACACAGAAAAATGAAGGCAATGTCAGTCATCAACATACTGAAAGGTCATACTGGGCATGCTCACACACTTAAACACATGAAGGCCATGTATGCAAACACCAGTGGACCAGACACATCCAGCAGTTGCAATTGTTACTGCAGATACATGTCAGTATGCACCACTCATGCCTTGCACACACAGTGGATAGGAATACAGACATATATGTAAGGACAGCATACCATAATAAGCCAAAGGTAGACGAATATAGATATGTGGAAGAGGGTGACCATGACAAGGAGACATCCACACCTGTTCCACCCAGCACACAGCCAAAGGGCACCAAATAAATCAGGTGCAGATGTCACACACTGCAGTTACTAGTGACCAGTACCTGTTAGCACCACAGACTATGTGGTCCACGTGCCAGATGCGCAACATGGCTGTACAAGGACATAGTCAGCTAGTTGCCCTATAGACACATTTGTGACATATGACCCCATGTGTGGCTGCCTGAGGTGTGTCACCCCTATATGAATAGTGTACGGGCTATGCACACACGGGCCACCCCATAGTGGTAGCCTGACAAGCCTGCTGAGGTTATCCAATGTGAAATACACCTTTGGGAGAGTTGTAGGCCAGTAATCTCTGTTAATGCATCCCACAACTGCATACTGCAATAGTGTGATAGACTAGTTAGGTAGGAGCTCGAATCCCAGACATGGCAACTGTGTGTGTGAGTGTGTATCACTGTTTGTGTGTGTGTGTGTGTCTGTCTCTCACTGACTGTGTAGAGAACAATGTCTTTAGGCTACTCACACCCCTTACTATTCACAAACCCAACTTTGGCAAGGCTGCTGATGTCACCCACCTAGAAATATTCCCCTGGGAAAGCTGTAGCCCAGTAATCTCCGTAGCGCATGATGTAACTGCATACTGCTGTAGTATGATAATGTAGTTAGGTAGGACATCAAACCCCAGACGTGGCAACTGTGTGTGCGTGAGACTGTGTGTGCGTATGTGTGCATGTCTGTCACTGACTGTGTAGACAGCAATGCTTTTTAGGCTACTCACACCCCTTACAAGTCAAAGACCCACCTTTGGCAAGGCTGCTGATGTTACACAACATGAAATACACCTCTGGAATGATAATAGCCCAGTAATCTCTGTAGCATGTCCCGTAACATCGTATGGCCATAGTGTGATTAAGGAGTTAGTTGGGAGTTCTAGGTGCTGACTGTGTGTGTATGCGTGCATGTCTGACTGTGTAGAGAGCAATGCTTTTAGGGAACTCACACCCCTTACATTTCACATACCCAACTTTGGCAAGGCTACTGATGTCACCCACCTAGAAATAATCCCCTGTGAAAGCTGTAGCCCAGTAATCTCTGTAGTGCATGCTGTAACTGCGTGCTGCTGTAGTGTGATAATATAGTTAGGTAGGATGTCAAACCCCAGATGTAGCAACTGTGCATGTGTGAGTCTGTGTGTGTGTATGTGTGCATGTCTGTCCATCACTGACTGTGTAGAGCAATGCATTTTAGGCTACTCACACCCCTTACAAGTCAAAGGCCCACCTTTGGCAAGGCTGCTGATGTTACACAACATGAAATACACCTCTGGAACGATAGTAGCCCAGTAATCTCTGTAGCATGTCCCGTAACATCGTATGGCCATAGTGTGATTAAGGAATTAGTGGGGAGTTCTAGCCCCCGACCTGCCAACTATGTGTGTATGTGTGCATGTCTGACTGTGTAGAGAGCAATGCTTTTAGGATACTCACACCCCTTACATTTCACATACCCAACTTTGGAAGGCTGCTAATGTCACCCACCTAGAAATACTCCCCTGGGAAAGCTGTAGCCCAGTAATCTCTGTAGTGCATGCTGTAACTGCTGTAGTATGATAATGTTGTTAGGTAGGAGGTCAAACCCCAGATGTGGCAACTGTGCATGTGTGAGTCTGTGTGTGCGTGTCTGTCTGTCACTGACTGTGTAGAGAGTAATGCTTTTTAGGCTACTCACACCCTTTACAAGTCAAAGACCACCTTTGGCAAGGCTGCTGATGTTATGCAACTTGAAATACACCTCTGGGATGATAATAGCCCAGTACTCTCCATAGCATGTCCCGTAACATCGTATGGCTATAGTGTGATTAAGGAGTTAGTTGGGAATTCTAGTCCCCGACCTGTCGACTGAGTGTGTATGCATACATGTTTGACTGTGTAGAGAGCAATGCTTTTAGGGTACTCACACGCCTTACATTTCACATACCCAACTTTGGCATGGCTGCTGATGTCACCCACCTAGAAATACTCCCCTGGGAAAGCTGTAGCCCAGTAATCTCTGTAGCGCATGCTGTAACTGAGTACTGCTGTAGTGTGATAATGTAGTTAGGTAGAAGGTCAAACCCCAGACGTGGCAACTGTGTGTGTGTAAGTCTGTGTGTGTGTGTGTGTGTCTGTCTGTCACTGACTGTGTAGAGAGTAATGCTTTTTAGGCTACTCACACTTCTTACAAGTCAAAGTCCCACCTTTGGCAAGGCTGTTGATGTTACACAACTTGAAATACACCTCTGGGACAGTCATAGCCCAGTAATCTCCATAGCATGTCCCATAGCATCGTATGGCCATAGTGTGATTAAGGATTTAGTTGGGAGTTCTAGCCCCCGACCTGCCAACTGTGTGTGTATGCATGCATGCATGCATGTCTGACTGTGTAGAGAGCAATGCTTTTTGGGTACTTACATCCCTTACATTTCACATACCCAACTTTGGCAAGGCTGCTGATGTCACCCACCTAGAAATACACCCCTGGGATGTCTGTAGCGCATCCCGTAACTGAGTACTGCTGTAGTGTGATAAACTAGTTAGGTAGGAGTTTCAACCCCAAACCTGGCAACTGCATGTGTGAGTGTGTGTCTGTGTTCGTGTGCATGTCTGACTGTGTAGAGAGCAATTCCTTTTAGGCTACTCACACTCCTTACAAGTCAAATACCCACCTTTGGCAAGGCTGCTGATGTCACGCACCTTGAAATACACCTCTGGGATGATCATAGCCCAGTAATCTCCATAGCACGTCCCGTAAGATCATATGGCCATAGTGTGATTAAGGAGTTAGTTGGGAGATCTAACCCCTGACCTGCCAACTGTGCATGTATGCATGCATGTCTGACTGTGTAGAGAGCAATGCTTTTAGAGTACTCACACCCCCTCACATTTCACATACCCACCTATGGCAAGGCTGCCGATGTCACACACCTAGAAATACACCTCTGGGAAGGTTGTAGACCAGTAATCACCATAGGATGTCCTGTAACTGCATACTGCTGTATTGTGAATTAGAAATGTGGTTGGGTTCCATCCCCACACATGGCAGTTCCGGATGTATTGTGTGTGTCACTGTCTGTGTATGGAGCAATGCATTTTAGGCAAGTCTCTTGCAGTCATTTCAAATGCCCTACTTTGGCAATCCTGTCAGTCAGTGTGAAATGCACTTTTGGGCAAGGACTACTCCAGTAATATCCATGGCGCATACTATAACTGCGTAGTGCTGTAGTGTAATACACTAGTTAGGTAGGGGTTCTACTCCCAAACATGACAGGTGTGTGGGTGTGATGTGTGTGAGTGTGTGTTTGTAATCCATATCCTGTGTAGAGGTGGTTGTGGCCAATGTGGAGAGGGTTTTGCATATTTCCTATATGGTGGCCAAACTATATATCACAATGTCCACTGTACAGGGATAACACATATGATATGGCTGAGAGGCCGAGGTGCAGAGCCATACCTAGGCATGTGACATCAAGGGCAGGTAATCACAGTTAGAACCCCCAGTATTACCCAGAGCACACTCTCACCCCATGTGTCATATACACACACATGCCTAGGTAACAGCCGATATGTGGGTAGTACACTGCATATTGGCCACTGATAGTAACTATGGAGTGACAGCAGTGGGCCACAGAGGACATGACACCCAGTCCATCTGTCCACTATGCACATACGTGCAGACAGTGCACCTCCCCCATGTTCCCCAATAGACAACTGCACCACCTGTGGTGCCATCACATGTGACCCACAACAGACATACCATGCCTGACAACATGCCCATATGGACAGATGCCACTGACACCAAGGAATGCTGATAGCATGTACTCCATGTAGGTGCAGGGTAAAGCTGCTGGCCATTACCAGCTCCTGCCACAGGTGGCCAAGACTGTCACATCTGATGATAATCTGTGTTCACAACATGGGCCGGACACCGCAGGTACAGTTCCACATGTCACTGTACATGACTGTAGGGGGTATGCACATCCCAGACATTGTCCATGTCATGTACGAAGGAACACAGACATGGCAAGTGATGCACAGCATTACCCACACACAGTAGTCACCCAGGTGACCAGATGGAGGATACAATACTCGCCTGTGTGGGCAAATGCAGACACTACATCCCTGAGCCACAGTGCAGACTATAGTCATGTGGCCTGATGCCAAGGTACACCCATCACCTAGCCTTGGACAGCCATCTGGTGCAGTCGAACACCATACACCTGTACAGAAATGCACCCATGCATGTCAGTAGTGGCACCTTGTATGTTTGTGTGCATTTTGCATGTTGCATATGTTCATATCCACACTCCCTACAACCCCCATGAGCATACTGCAGCATGCTGTCTGATGTCAGACACCTTCTCATACTCTTCACCAGTACAGCCCCCATATGACTTGTGTGGTGCATGGGATACCTGCACAGTGATGTGATGTGGCAATCCCACAACCGATGAGTTGTACACCTGGCCCTGCCACATGTGTCAATGTGTGTGTGTCCTTGTGAGGGCATGGCTGTGTTGACGCTGGCATCTGTTCATGCCGACAGGCACGTGTATGTCATCTACCGTACAGCTACTGTATCCCTGTTGCAGATGTGACTCACTATCACATATATGTTCTGAGTGCTCCACAACAGGTAACCCATGTGGTGCATCCAGTAATTGCAGCGAACTGTGCTAGCACTACATAGTTGTCAGAGGTTTGATAACCTGTGCTGCTAGGTGTGTGACACAAATATGCTTCAGTTTTACCCTCCCATCCCTCCCTGGCACATATTTGCCTCTGTCTGCGTCCCCCACCCCCTCTCAGGTGGACGTGGAGGCCTACACCTGCTTTGCTTAGGCAGCAGCATGTGTAATGTAAGTAATGCTCATGGTTAGCTGATGGCTTCCACATGAATGGTAGCTCTCCCCTAGCTGATTGCATGTGAAACAGCTGTGGTAACATTCCCATAGCCAATTGTATGGAAACACACTCCAATACCTAGGAACATCATGGTGGTGTTGGCCCTTTTCACCAACTGTGAGCAGGAACTAGATCTGTCGTGTGCCACACAGCATCTCAGATGGACTGCGGTGTACTTCTAACAACATACACTGTGGAAACAGTGCAACAAACAGGAGGTGGATGTGCCTGACCTGACTACAGATTGTAAGTGCCGCTATACTGCATTTGGAGTAATGTTGCTTTCACAGTGTTTGTGTGGATATGGCTGTTGTACATGTCTCAATACCTGCCATGTCAGTTCCATGTTGATGGGGAATCTCCAGCTGCAGGGTCATCTGCAGCCTGGGCAGTGTTGTGTCTGTGGATGCATGTGTCACCCACAAAGCATCTAGCTGTTGACTGCTGAAGGTAGTGTGAGGATTGCAGTCAGTAGATGGAGAAAGCTGTGGAAGTCACAGACGCCATATCCCTCAAATGACATATGTTGCAGCAACCCTGTAACAACAGTAAATGTATGTGGTTATCACAGCAACATGTCGATATTGGTCCTGTGTATGTGCTCCCAGCCACACCTCTGTCGATCTTTGTACATATGTTGTGCATGAAGTGGTGCATATGTGCTGTACACCATACTTTGTGGCATCATATCTGAGAACAAGCCACTGATATAGCTGACTGCTACACATGTTATGTACAATAGGGGTTACATTATATGATATTACCTGCACATTCTGTGGATGTTTGTACAGTACTGAGGTCTGTGTACCTATGGTGAATGTCAACAGTATGTGTAGTGTTGATATGTACCTTACCCTGTGTACAGACTGTGGTAGATGACATAGTTCTAGTTCCCCTACTATCAGATATTACATGCTGCCCCACTGTATGGTACTGTAGTAGTGTACATGTTTGTAGGGCCATAAACACACGTATCCCATACCACAGACAGCCACCAGACCAAACTGTGTAGCAGGCCAGTATATGTAGGGTCAGTCTGTGAGTGGCACAGATGAGGATGGTGTCAAACATATAGACCCATATACTGTAATACCATGCTAGCTAACCATATGTGACTGTGGCTGTGTTCACATTGGTTGTGGATATGCACTGTCACACAGGTGTATCTTACCCTGTGCTGTGACATACCTGTTGAGCCTGCTTTATATGCAGGTACATGTGCATTCCCTATTGGGAGTTGTAGGCCAGTGTTGAGCCAGTCTGCCTGCAGCCTGCACAGTGCATTGTGACATGCATAACAGCTGAGTGTACCTACCCAGTGAGATGACATGTGCAGATACTAGTCAGATGTCCCACTGCTGGACCTCCCCTAACAGTCATGTATGTCAGACAGAGCAGTGGGATGCAGTGCAAATGTATGTCAATACCTATTGTGTAGTATGTGACCATGGCACCCCTGTACCAGCAGTCACGTCGTTACAGGCCAGGCAGGGGTGTGTGAATGCATGACCTACAGTGGACATCATATACCGGTCGTTATGTGTTATACCCATCTACATGGCCATCCACATCCATATTGTCAAGCATAGTACACATGTGTAGCACTAAGGGCTTATGTGCACATCTCTGGACTGTACAGACTGTGTCAGATCCTCCACATATATTGGTCAATATCTCTGCTGCAGTCCACAGTGGCATTACGTGCTAGCAGCGATAATGTACACTGATGTCCTTTGGATGTCGTTCAGTAACCAATGGCACACATGTTATGAGCAGATGTGACCTCCCACGCACACCATGTTTGTGAAGACAATCCCAATGACAGTAGCAATAGTCTACTAGTATACCTGCTATACATATCTGACATCCCCTGCAACTATGACATTGGGAACATACGGGCTGGGGTTGGCCTACACTTCATTTCCAGGACATATGGTGGGAATATATGTACATATACATATCCAGATAGCCAGATATATGATTACACATGTGTACTACACCCAATTAACACTGCAATGGCAACCACCCACTATTGATTCCCACATCATGTGTGCGTGGTCCCATTACATCTCCTGTGTGATGGGCATCTGTCCTGTGTGTGGGCAGCAGTACTACTGACAGCATGTAGCAATACCCCATACAGGAGGACCGGCACACTCATGGCAGCCACATATTTGTAGGAGGATCAGGAAGTACAGACAGACTGCGAGTGGAGTTGTGTTATGCTTTGAACAGTACTGGTGTTACAGGGTGTGGGTGTACATTCTAGTTTGCCATGGAATGCAGTCCATCTGCATAGCACACAACAGTGAGCCTACCCTCATGTTGGCCAGAGTTGTGCCTATCATGTCTTGTCTGTCCACCAAACAGGTCTTGTGTCAGATAATACAATGGCAGTGTGTGTGTTGCGTGTTACCAGTACATGGCTACATCCATGACTGTCTCTTCCATCAATTCCCTAAGTAAAGGTATGTTACAGACTAACCTGTAACACCTGCACATTGCATAGTGTATGGCAATAGTTGTCCACATATGTGCCTGTATTCCAGCCTCTGTCCATCACCTACATACCAAGCTTTGCACATATGTCTTGATGTTGGTGGTTGATCCATAGTGGGCTGGGAGTATAACACACTGCCATGTCTGCCATCAGTCCACTGCTGCTGTAAACCCCACACATATGGTGGGGCTGAAGCCATATTTGTGTGGGTGCCACCTACACAATACACGTGTGCCCTCATGCACCACAGAGCCCAGTGTATGTAACAGTGGTATATGGCCCTGTATTACTGAGTCTGGGGGGGAGCACCAGAAATTACCTAGGCTGCTACAAAATGTGGGGGTATCAGGGCTGCCTTAAGGTATCTGGATGTAAAGTACCATATACTTCACTTATACACACTACTAACATGGATCTGGGTACTGCAAGACTACTGCGCCCTGCCATACAAACTGTTATATGGGTTGGTTTGCTCGTAATGGTGTCAGTTATGCCATGTTACATAGCAGTTACAACCCATGTGGTCATATGACGTCTATACCACCTACTGTGTTTGTACAGTGTGTAGATAGAGGCTGCTGAACTACACACTTGGAGTATGTACTGTTGATTGTTAGGTATCCTGTGGCCTAGTGTGTCTTTTCTATTGTACAGTGTGAATGGCTTGGCCTGGACAGCAACAGCTGTGAACCTTTCCAGCCTACTGTATGACTGTAACTGGTCCACTGTAGCATCACTCCGTTTATATAGTTGTCAGTGTCTGAACTACTATATGGCATGGCATGTAGAACTGTAATAGTACACGATGAAAGGTTTCCATGTCTGCAAACCTGTAGGTGTTGTTTTACCTATGACCTCTCTGTGGGTGTATGTTACAGGCAACGATTGTCATTTGTATGGGTAGCACATACAGTGTCTAGTCATTCAGGGGTCTACTGTAGGTATAGTGGCTGTTCCATATTGTGTGAACTTACCACTTATGTATCGTACTGTACATATAACTGCATGTGTATGTGTAGTCACATGTATGTGTACATATATATATATATATATATATATATATATATATATATATATTTATAAATATGCATACCTGTGTCTGCATATCTGTGTCTGTGTACCTGACGCCTAGTAATGTTGATGGCTTCCACATAATACATTCCCTATGGGAGCCAGACTGTCCTGCATGATATGTTACCAATACCAGCCTGACATCATACAGGTAGTATGTAGTACAGGTAACATTATGTGCCCATGTTGTCTCTCGCCAACACTTGGTAGTGTATTGCAGGGCAGACGTGTTTGGCTGGGAGGATGCCTATTTGTACAACTCGTATAGTGTTTGGTGCCTCTCAACCCCATTAATATAACATGTATCCTGTTACACTCCTCTCCCTAACAGCTACATGTGCCTTGCAGTACCAGCACAACAGTGTTGTACCAATGGGTCAGTAGGCATGGGAATCCCATTGAGGTCTGCCATGTGTGTGTATGTGTGCATGTGTGCATATCTGTAGAGTACACCAGTCCGATTCCACATACTGCTATTACGATACACATTGCCACATAGTAATACAGATATTGTTGTTGTAGCCCAGAGGTGTGGCAATGCAATGCAACACCCTACTATGCCTGTGGCATGTGCATCACATGCATATCCCTGTGGTACAACTGTTGTGATATGCAATGGGTTGTTTATGCGTTGTGGCCAATGTGTGATAGTGGGTATGTCAGAGTATCAAGATGGGTTCTAGTGTGTATAATATCCAGTGGGGGATGTAGGTGCTGTGTACACTGTCTTTACACCATGGTACACCTGGTATATGGCCCATGTACCACTCTCAGGTGGCCAATGTCACCATCACCCATACAGGTAACAGATAACAGGATACAGCCCAGTTACACATGTGCTGTGTGCAGCCTACCTGTAACACATTGGACACATGGGCTAGTTAGTTAGCAACTATATAACCAGGTCTCTAAGATGTGTGTCTACCTGTTCTGTGTCAATGTGTATATGATGGTATGACACACTATGTATTCTCCATATACAAACATTACATCCTCCAATACCATATTGTATGTGTCTGTGGATGGTCTGCATGTAGCACATGACCTGGTACACACTTCACCCTACAGATGGTGGTGTGTGTGCAATGACAGCCACACAGTTCAGTTGCACTACATACCCGGGTTGGGGTCTAGACACAGTGTCGTCAAGTAAGGATGTGTGCGTATGTGGATGGGTTGACATAAGGGTGCAGATTATACCTGTACCAGCAGGCCACTGGTCAAGTTTGCATGGCCAGTAACTGTTATAAACACCTGTGGCATGTGTGCAACTGTACACCACAAATGTCACGGCCATGGTGTCACCACACTGACATACCCTTGTGGAATATGACTGTGAACCATCCTCCTGCCGACACATATATGCCTACAGCACAAATGGATGACAGTATGGGGATATCCATTGGTGTTGCCAACAGCTGAGATGTATCATAGCTGCATGGCTACACTACCTGGCATGTATGTAGTACACATTACCCCTGACTACATTCTACACTGCAGTACATCACGGCACTCTATCACAGTCACAGTGTGCATCAGAACCATGTTAGCCTGTCCCTGCATCAATGTTATGGATGACAGAGATGTGGCACAGGTATCATCATATGCACAAGGTGTGTGAACATCATCTTAGCTGCATGGCTACACTACCTGACATATATGCAGTACACATTACCCCTGACTACAATCTATACTGCAGTACATTGTGGCACGCTATCACAGTCACCGTATGCATCAGAACCATGTTAGTCTGTCCCTGCATCAATATTATGGATGACAGGGATGTGGCACAGGTATCATCATATGCACAGGGTGTGTGAATGTCATCTTAGCTGCATGGCTACACTACCTGACATGTATGCAGTACACATTACCCTTGGCTACATTCTACACTGCAGTACATTATGGCACTCCATTACAGTCACTGTGTGCATCAGAACCATGTTAGCCTGTCCCTACATTGTTGTTATGGATGACAGGGATGTGGCACAGGTATCATCATATGCACAGGGTGTGTTGTAGGTGTGCCAGAGGCCGAGTGTGGTCTAAACATGTGTCACCATGTGTGAGGGTGAGGGGTGTGGTTCCTTGATTGGGGCATGGTGATATGGTGTGTGTCAGTATGGGGTCACCCTAGGTGTGGTCACATAGTGTGTGGGTATGCATGCACAGAGTTCCGCCATGTGGCTGCCCTATATAGGTAATGTTGGACAGCTTCAGACCATACCTGGCATGGTGTGCAGTTCACTGCCTCTGGCCACAGACACACTGACTGTGCCTGCCAGGGGTTCCATGGGCATGTGTAGGTACAGACCTTGAGGTGCTACTCTCCCCTGATGAAGACATATGTCTGCTGGAACCATGTCCCACCTGGGACTGGCCAAGGCCATGTGCACGAGGTCTGCTGTGGTGTGATGTGGACAGCTGCCCTGTGGTGTACTGGGGCTGGTACTGCCACTACAGGAGCAGCTGTGCATCCTGGCGCATCCACGTTGACCGCCAGCTTCTGGTGTCTCTGGCCTAAGTCCACATGGCCATCGCACCACTCCCACCACACGTTCTAGCACAGACATACCACGGTCGAGGAGACCAACCATCTCACCCCACCATCTATCCATGACCTCGGTATATTCAAGGAAGGCACCAGTGGGTTCATGAAGGTTGTCACTTACAGCAGCGAAAGCAGACCTCTGCAGCCTCAGGACCTGTCTGGTGTGCATTTCCATCTGTGCCTGTGCCTTCATTATGGCCTGAAAGATGCTCCTGGTGGTACCAGTTGTGGCACCTCTGCCAGGGGCATGATGACCTGTGGTCCTCCCACAAGTACCATTGTACATCTGCTGATGTGGTGGCCTTCCGGATATCTGGCTATGCCAACTGTGACCTGACACAGTTGGCATGGACACCACACTTTCCTGGTCATTGCCACCAAGTGCCAACTGTCCCTTTGCTATGGCCACATGTGATGGGGTTTGTAGGGGCACTGTAACTGTGTGCAGGCTTGGGGTGGCTAGGAGGGTGATGACACATATTGGCGCAGTGCCAGCCTCTGACAACCCCACCTGTGCTTCACCTGTACCTTCATTATCATTGGTGTCTGTAGGGACACCTACCTTAGTTTGGTAACAGGAGGGACCCTGACCCACCTTGCCACCTGTAGGGGAAATAAATACACACATTAAGACCTGTACAGCATTGCATAACAGTACACACACTCACACTGACAAACACCTTACTACTGAGTTTACAGACAGTCCCACAGTCAGTTACATATGTTCCCCATCCTGCATGGCACTTGCTAATATACAAGCATCACTACAGCCCATAAACATATAATTTGTCTCCACGCCTACACGTGTGGTTACCACACCTGACCTGTTACTCCATCGCCTCCTTGACTTGGGTGGAGTAGGTTGTACATGGCCTCACTGCTGTCACCCTTTATTACCCTGTGTATGGGCAGTAAGGGTGTATGACACCCCTATATGGTTGGGGCTGCTACATTCACTATATATGTCACACACCAGAGCCTCATACTACAGCCTTGCTCAGTCCATGCCACATCTGCTTCACAAGCGACCCATCATGCGGACAACAGTACTACCTGGATACACTTACTGATGTGCTGTAGTAATTCCCCATTGCATTTGTAAAGCTGCATATGTGGGTAGCCAGTTACCTATCTACTGCTGGCAATATGATGTGCATATATGGTATGTACTGCACCTTCCAATGCATGCTCCATGCTACAGACCTTGTTATGCTATCAGCTATCCCGTGTTCACATACCTGACAGGTTGTCCTGGTGTCCCATGTCTTAGTCCATGTACAGCACAATCCCAAGGGGAAGTAAAGCCACGTAGTCAATCCTACTATCACCTGTGCATACATGGACACACACACACACACACATGTACACACACATCTGACATGCATCATCCACACTCCACTAGATTGCATTTACAAACACAACCAAGACACACACACACACACACACACACACACACACACACATACACACACACACACATACACACACACACACATACACACTCCACACTCCTACATGTGGAGTTGCACAACATTTGTACACACAGTCCTCCCATTAGCCTTCTGTCAACATACATTACATATGGAGCTCAACAGAATGCAGTGCAACTATAGTAACATCATGCTAGTGGCAGTATATATGTGTGTGAGGCATGGCCTTTGTTGGTAGGTGATGGCCTTTCCCCATGTTAACACTGCACCCATGTACAAAGTGTTACTGTGGACCTGTTCCGCACCCTACCTTGTACTGGGCACCATACCTCACAGTTGTAGAAACCATTGATGCATCTGTGCATCTGTAGTACTGTGTTGGTTATGTCAGCTCCAATGCTCACAGCCCCTATGTGTTGTAGCAACTCATACCTGGGATGACATGTGAACAGCTATCAGCTGTGGATGCCTGATGTCTGCGTTACAGATCACAACATCAGCAGTGCATGTATGACCAGTACATGACTATTACACTGACAACCAGTGGACCTTACCATGGCTGTGAGGGGTGCCCTACACATGTCCCAGACCTCTGCATGGTTGCAAGGTCTACTCATGTGCACATCCCTTGGAGTGCACACACTGCTGTCACAAGTACTGTGGGGTCAGGGTTACATCTTCAACATTTACTTAACTTGATTGTGTATAGCTGCAGCCATGGTGGTGTTGAGTCACACATGTCCCTTTGTAGGTCGTGTGTCCTGCCACACATCACATCCCTGTGGACACATTGCACATTGACAGGATGTTAGTTATCTTGCATGTGTCTGTTGTACCCTTCTGATACCCCAGCATGGTCTCTACTGTGATGCAGTGCATTTCACAGCAGCAAAACGTGAACGTGTACAGCAAGCAGTATGGGTAGGTGTGTTAGACGTGTGCATGGGAGATATCCCATACCTATTACATGCCCAGTTTATTATCATGCATGAACACGAACCATACTCACCGGCTATGGGCTGTTGCCGTGGTTGTATCCTGGAGTGACCTACATAGCAGTGTGAGAAAGCTGATGTCAGTGGCCACAGCTGTGGCATTCATAAAAGGTGAGTGCAGTATTACATTACATCAACAGTAGAATTACACAATGTAACAGCTTATACACAACTGTTTATTACTACTACACAGCAGCAGACTATGTATATGACATCTCAGTTTTGCATGATGTACCTGTACAGATGCAGATGCATACACACAAGTGGGGTACTGATGTGCCCTGGGGCCTTACCAACACACTCCTCAGCTGATGTGTCATTGGCACCCACCTCCAAGATGTGCCCTGCCAGGTGCTGATGCTGCAGGTGGACAGGTGCCACAAGGCTGCTGAGAATCTCCTCCATAGAGGTGAGGGGTGGATGGGTGGGTTGCTCCCCCCTGTTGTGAGCTGGTTCTCCCCTTATGGCAGCTGCACGCTGACGTACAAGGTGAAGCAGGTCAGTGCAATGATGCCGGAACTGCTCATAGCTGCAGTTATGCAGTCCGACATCATTGACCCTGTGGACTACCTCGTTCCACAGGGTGGTCCTCTCCTACTGGTCATGGACTGTCAGGCCAAACAGCAGTATGTAGTGCTGTACCATGTGGTCGATAATGATCGCTGTTTCAGTGGCGCTGTACGCGGGAATACAACTATGTGACATGTTTCCTGGAAGACATAAGGATGGAAACAGGTCTGAGCCACCCATACAGCAGGGTTACCATAGTTTTTAATACACATATTTGTCTCCCCACACCATATCAGCTACAACAAACTGTTCACAGACTGCAATTGTTATGTCAGCTGCTTGCCTACCATTGGGACATATGTTGTATTGTACTAAGCTTTGTGCTAAGTGTATGTGCCATGCTTTGTGCTATGTGTTTTTAGCCATGCTCCCTGTGGGGACACTTATCTTTGCTGGCCTGTTACAGACTATTTCACCTGCATGCCATTGTCAGTGCCACTATATATATATATATATATATATATATATATATATATATATATATGTATAAATATACATCTATGTACATACATGTGTAGATATATGTTGTACATTGTTGATACACCTTTGTTTATATGTGTCTGTATCTGTACACATACATGTCACATTCTGTATCACACAGATATGTGGAGTGCATACAGACATCTGGTCTGCATTCTGTAACTGTCTTTCATTCACAGCTGCACTGTTCTGCCTTGCTGCACCACAAACATGTGCCACATGTGAACACAGACTAACATTAGAGTGGTAAATATGGTGTGAGATTGCTGGTATGCCTGTTACACACCTATGGCATTTGTGCATGCTACATTACACATTAACATGACTGTCCTGCAAGTGGTGTGCTCTGACACCCATATGTCTATCATGACGGCAGTACATCCACCACCAGCTATTGTCCACACTAACATAACATACACAGATATTATGGCTGACATCTTTGTCATTCATCGCTGAGCTGCACAGCTGGGGGGTATGTCCCACTGCTTACAGGGACAGACAGTATTGTCCAGAGCAGTTGTTCAGCAGGACATCATTACAGGGACAACTACAGATGGCACATATCAAACATTCTACATCATATATCCTATTAATCCACACCACATACATTAAATTACATACAGTTATGTTTTACATAATTTTTATTCTTTGGACAGGTGTGATGCCTTCCCAGTTGTGGCTTGTAGGTATTTGTTTCCCACTGTGTGAGTTTCATTTTATATATTTTTTTCTTCCCTCTCTCTCTCTCTGTCTCTGTCTCTCTCCCTCTCCAGTAGAGCAAATGAGTTGGTTTGAATGGATTTCAACATGGCTTTTGTAGGTAATGCACATGAGCAGGTGATGGGCTCTGAACCAATCAGTGTGCAACAGTTGCTGACTGTGTGCAGCCTGCTGTGTAGTGATTCAGTTAACTATTGTCATGGCAACCCAGTACTATAAATTGCTTACTCATGTGGGCGTTGTCCCTTCACCTTTCCAGTATGGAGGATGTTCTTCCTGTATGTGGGCAGCAGTGTTACAGATGGCAGGTTGCAGTACCTATTACAGTGGGGCTTGCAGACACAGGATAACTGCACAATCTTAAGAAGTTCCAGACCTACAGCCATAGTGAGTAATGTTGTTATGTGCATTGTATATTGCTGGTCTTGCAGTGTTTGCATGCATATAGTAGTTTAGGATGGAATACAGTCTGTCTGCATAGCTCTCAACAGTGGGCCGATCCACATGATGGCCAGTGGATTGTCTGTTTGCTTTTGCCTGTGCACCACACAGGTCCCATCCTAGATATATCCCCGGCAATCTGTCTGTTGCATGCTATCAGTACATGGCTACTTCCAGATGTGTTCCTGATGTGTAATTCCTGTATAAGGGTATGTTGCAATGAATCCTGTAACACCAGCAATTTGCAGGGTGTGTAACAGCAATATTATGAGTATAGCCCTATGTTCCTGCCTCTGTCCTCCTCATATATGGCTGGCTTTGTCCTGCTGTGATACTGTTAGGGGTTGTTCAGTATTAGCCTATTATAATTTACTGCTAGCATTCCTGCTATCATCTCAGTCATATCGTGAATTCCCACGACATTTGTAGATCAGGGTCCATACATGTGACAGATACATAGACATTATCACAGGTAATAGATGTCCCCCTAGGCCTTGACTACAGGGTGTAACTGGCGGCTGCTGAACTACATCTGTTATTGTTTATTGTTACCTATCTTGACAGCAAATCCTTTGTCTACAGTTGTACGAATTTATGGGCTTGGCCTAGACAGCAGTATGTTATATATCCGCATTGTATACATCTACTTTTCTGTGTGGGCCCTGCATTCCTCACTGATTAAATAAGTCCAGATCTATGTCCTGTTGGTAATGGAATGCATTATTGTAAAATGCACCATTAAAGGTTGTCTGTGTATAGATATCTGTGTCGTCTCATGTCCTATGAATAGTGAGTGGGTCTATGTGTAATGCAGTACTCCTGTTCAAGTGTAAATGTCATTTAGTAGGTTATACAGCAAAACAATGTTATTATACCGATTTCACATGGAAAATAGAATGTGCTGCAGTGGGACTCGAACCAGGAATGCATGCGTGTTAGGTGGATGCTCTGCCCACTACACTATTACAGTTCTGCTTAACTTGCATATTTCTACCTTAATGTCATACCCATGCTCCCTTTCCCCGGCCCCCGAGCTCCATGTACACAGCATCCATCCATTCTCCAGTTGCTAGCCCTGTCATACCACACCTCCATACATTTCCCTCTCTGCACGTCTCAGTACTCCTCCATTTTACTCTCTCAGTACAACCATCTGCAGGCTCTTCATCCATTTAGTCCATGTAGGTTCAAGCCTTCCCTTCATCCTCCTCCGATACTGGTGGAAACATCATTGTGACCCGCAAAGTCTGGTTTGTCCCACCAGAGACGGACCTCTTCTGTCACGAATAGACTTTGCTGGTCTACACTGTTTCTCCTACTGGTAGCATCCTGCCAGGGTTTTCAGAAGCAGCAGTTTGCTCACACCAGACAAGCCTCATCTCCCACTTCCATGGATGAAACACGGCCCCATGGCATGCCTCGTTTTCCATTCCTCTCTTCAGTATTATACAAGACTACTGTTCTCCCAGTATGCATGGACAGGCACTGTTCAGTGATACTCACAGACTGCTCGGAATACTGTGACTGAACACTGTACACATGTTTGCTGATATTAATGTACATACATACATACATTTCCTATACTGTTAACTGACTGTGCCAGATGATATCTTTGTGATAACAGCAGCTGATTGTATATCTGCCATGTCTTCATGGTAACTCACTTAGACTATAGTGTGTAGGGGGGACCTGGGAGGGCTGATTATGTTGTTACTTGCCATGATGAGGGCTGTGGGCTACAGCATGCCTAAGGCACTGCGGGGAAAGTGTTAACGGGTATGCGCTGGTGTGTGCAAGGCTCAGACTTGCTGACCTCCAATTAGGGCGCCTTACACTGGGTTGGCCTCCACAATGCTTAACCAGTGTGGGCATTGCTTACCGCCACCCAAACAGGCGTACTCACACTTTTTGCCGCATAGCCCCACGCTACATCATGTACATGTCGGTATTATACATGTCAGGTATGACTGTTCACAACGGTCAGTGTAAGGTGAAGTGGGATTCCAGTTTAGCAGTTCTGGATAGGTTACACTCAGGTATTCAGGTTAGGTTTAGTTATGCCATACATGTGTTGTAGAGTAGATGTGAATAGTGAAGGTGTAGGCGGGTAGGTGGAGGGGGGGACATTTTAACTGTATAGTAAGCCATTTGATTGATTGGTGGGTTAGCAATAGTGCAGGTTTGCAGGATGTTGGGATATGTATGTGAGGCAGGACAGGAGGTGTCAGTGTCAGTAGTTGTTGTAGGGGTATGGAGTGTTAGTTGGGGGGTGGTGGACTTCACCAGGTGGTGAGCAGGTGGTGATCCAAGTGTGCTTGAGGTTTCCCTTTATGTGTTATTTACATGTGTAGTCTGGGACAGCTGCAGTAATACACCTGGGCTGGGGGTTCCAGATTCTGCCAATATAGTTGTCTGGAGGGTGTCACCTACTTGTGACTGTGAACATTACTATGAATGAAACAGGGGTCGATAGGTAAGTGGTGTTTTTGGACCACACAGAGGGGCTGATAGTAGGGGACATATCCAGGGATGTGCAGGACATCTGACGGGAAGGTCCACATCTGGTCATTTCTTGTACATTGACAGCTGTGTATATACCCTGCATGTGGGGGTAGGTCTGGACACACACACCCCTGGGTGGGGGTGAGGACAGCAATAATACCTTGTGATGCCAATTAGTTCGGCTTACATGCCTACAGTGGGGTGTTGTGACCATGTGTTCTTTGGTGTCCTTTAGTGGGTTTGCAACAACACATCTGGTTATTCCACCCTTTGCCCTGTAAACTAGACATTGCTGCTGTGGGACTCATACCGGGCATGGCTGCTCGTTAGGTGTTAGGTCTGCCCAATGCACACTATTGCTTACATCCCTGGGGCGGTCCACATAGAACTGCTTCAGCCAACACCTGCATACCTAGGCCCATACTTACATACCCATAGTTCCCCACCCACACCTCCTCTTTGACACTCTTCCTTACTCTGGCTGCTGGTCGAGTCTGGCCACACCAGTACACACTGACCACTCCCCACTTCTCGGGTCAGTGATGATGAATTGATTGGTCACTTGTTCCCTAAACATATCACGTTTTCATATAAGAGAGGAAAAAATCTTAAGGAACTGTTAAATAATAATCTAATTGAAAGGAAAGAGAATATCATGACTTCAAAGTTGGGCACATATCGTTGTGGTTCTTGTAATATTTGTGATAAGGTTGTGAACCTGAGCATCATTAAAGATGTAAATTATACTCCTAAACATCATTTTAATTGTAAGTCAACAGGGGTGGTTTATATCTTGGGATGTTCATGTGAAAATATGTGGTATATAGGACAAACCAAAAGGATGGTTAGGATACGGATTTTAGAGCATTTAAAAGATATAAGGAACCAAAATTTGTTTAGCCCTGTTGCTAAGCATTTCTTAGAAAAACATGGTGGGTCTTCTAATAGTTTAACATTTAGTGTTTTGGGAAAACCCTTCCTTCAGAGGGGAGATGATGTTGTAGGAAAACTATTGGAACTTGAGACTAGAATGATTTTCAAGTTCCATACCTTAAAGCCCAATGGTATGAATCAAGAATTAGGCATCTAATGAATTATTGATGTTTAGTACATGCTCACTTATTTATTTATTTATTTATTTATTTATCTATTTATTTATTTATTCGTGTATTTATACATTTATATTCATGTTATAGAAATTTATGGTTGGTTTAAGGTCACTTTAAATAATCCTTCATTGTTAAATTGATTAATTAGGGGATTAATTTGTTAATTGTTTAAAAGAGAAGTGTATATAAATGTTATGAGTGCATTGAATTAATTGTGATCCTTGAAGGTGAACTGCCGAGGTACCAGATCGTTTAATTAAAGAAAAGCAAGTTACTGGTGAAGTACTGGCTGGCTGTGTGTTTTCTTATTTCTTGAACTGTGGGGTGTTTTTGTCATCTGACGGGAAGGTCCACATCTGGTCATTTCTTGTACAGTGACAGCTGTGTATATATCCTGCATGTGGGGGTAGGTCTGGACACACACACCCCTGGGTGGGGGTGAGGACAGCAATAATACCTTGTGATGCCAATTAGTTCGGCTTACATGCCTACAGTGGGGTGTTGTGACCATGTGTTCTTTGGTGTCCTTTAGTGGGTTTGCAACAACACATCTGGTTATTCCACCCTTTGCCCTGTAAACTAGACATTGCTACTGTGGGACTTATACCGGGCGTGGCTGCTCGTTAGGTGTTAGGTCTGCCCAATGCACACTATTGCTTACATCCCTGGGGCGGTCCACATAGAACTGCTTCAGCCAACACCTGCATACCTAGGCCCATACTTACATACCCATAGTTCCCCACCCACACCTCCTCTTTGACACTCTTCCTTACTCTGGCTGCTGGTCGAGTCTGGCCACACCAGTACACACTGACCACTCCCCACTTCTCGGGACCCATCATGTATGTTGTCTCACCCCATGGATCATCAGGATTCCCCAACTTTGTAGTCCGAGAACATGCATGCCCTGACGTTGGACATCTGTGTAATGCCTGGAAACCTAAATATGCGTAGAAGTTTTATGTTGTCCCACAAGGGACATTCTTGTCTTTGTGTCAAGATTAGACTTGGCAGGTCTCTCCCACTAGTAGTATCCTGCCTGTAGTTTACTTTTATTGTGTGTTTGTATGTTTCACCTGTCTAGCTGGGGAGGGGGGGTTGATGCTACATGCTAAACGTTTGTTGATTGGGCCCCTCACCCCCATTGGCACGGCCTGTGAACATATGTAATTCTTAACTGCTGCATCATATCCTAGCTATATATATGTATATATTTACATGGGTCCCCTACGAAATCCCGAATGCACAGTATCCCAACGCCCAAAATACTGAGATGAAAAGCCCAAAACCCCACATTACTGAAACGTTGAAAGCGTGAAATTCAAAATTGAGAAACTAATACATACATACAGCACATACATAAACATACACACACACCCACATAACCAAACAAACCACCCTACACTAAAGATATCCCATGTGGGGGGTTGTGCCCCCCACACCCCCTACTTAATTATTCCAACTCTGAGATTGCACAAACATATACACAAGCCAAACTCACACCCACACATTACAGTCCCTCACACACACACACAGTACTGCATCTCACATATAGTATTCTACATGTTATATACATTTTATACATTATATATATATATATATATATATATATATATATATATATATATATATATATATATATATTTTTTTTTTTTTTTGTTTTTTGTTTTTTGTTTTTCTTTAAAGGACCTGAAGGACACAAGTACACACACAGGCATATAATATAGTTATCCATTACTCGCAAGCACACACACACACACACACACACACACACACACACACACACACACACACACACACACATGCACACACACACATGCACACACACACATGCACACACACACACACACAAAATCATATGTTTTTGTACACATTTACTTTACACAAACAAATGCACACACATACTATAATATATATATATATATATATATGTGTGTGTGTGTGTGTGTATGTGCAATATGGGTGCATACAGTTCATTATTTATAATAAAATTAATATAGCAGAGTTAAGCATTATTAATGTTTATAATGTAGAAAATGCTTAATGTTTCAATTATTCACTGTCATACATTGGCTATATGTTGCACATGCAATCTTTGTCAATGTCTTTATGTCAGCATTTTTTTCTTTTTGTTACTAAGTGCGTTTATTACTTGTTATCTTTGCCAATGTAGCTTGAGTCATGGCTGAAAAGGGTCCTGACACCAGTTCTCATTTCCTGGTTACAAAAGTAAAAATAAATATGAAATAGAGAAAAAGGGGTGAGCAAGACAGGAATAATTAAGGAACTAGTAATATTCTGCATCATTTATGAGAGAGAGAAAAAAATTCACACTGAAGGCATTGGAAGTAGCAGACAGACTTAGTCTGGAGTCATACTACTTGCAACCTGTAAATGTACAGCAAGGATCATTTCCTGCAGTGATCGATTTCACACCTCAGCATGAGAGTATAGGGGAAGGTCTGTCAGTTCTTTTAGAGCTACAAAAGAATCCCTTTACAAAAGCCTGCTATTTACCTACTTTCTTTTACTGGAAGTAGCTAGCAGCTATTTATAGCATAGAACAAGCTCTAATATACATATAAATGAGGCTTAGTCAGGGAAACATAGAAGTAGGTCTGTTACAGAAGGTGTATTTAGATGACAGTGCTTCACAGTCCTGCTATTCTATCTTAATGGCATGAGAAAACAGCACCACTTCTTATGTCTAGCATGACTCGTATGAAGAAGACTTGAAATGTATCCTAGGAAGAAGAAATGAAACCAAGAAAACAAGATCATGTTACCAATATGATTTTTTAAAGACTGCATTGCTGTTGTATCTCAAAACAAAGACATCTTCCTACTGTTGTATAGTCAACCAGGAGACATCATGTTGAACAGACTTACTTTCTTATCTTCAAATGCTGGAAGTGCATAATGCCCTATATGTTTCCGTGTCCCATATGCTCCAATCCTGAACAAAAGGGAGCTAATATTTTTGATTGCAAAGTGCCTTATATTCACTCCTCACACTGACACTCATTTTTGAAGAGACCACAATCCCTGAGTAGCATAGATAATAAGCAGCAAGGGAATTCCAGTGCCTTTCCCAAATATAATGCCTGTAAATAGACAGCTGGAAACAACTAAAGCAAATATTCTCGAATTGTTCCATCATTTATGTTTGGAACTACATGAAAATTAATATATACCGATCCAAGTCAGTCATTTTTTAAACCTTAAGGGCCTTGTCTCTTTGACTGCAGAATAAAGTGAGTAATTTATGCTCCTAGTATCTGTAGCTAATTAAAAGGACACAACTGCTTGATAAAAGTTTAGGAAGGCAACTGTCCTGCAACTGGTTGGTGACATACTGCAGATTTTCTGGGGTAGTCACACCCATGTTTCATAATAATTTAATTATTGTTTCCAGTTCATAATAATCTCAAGATCTTGGAAGTCACATTTTTTCTGTTATAGTGAAGTGCAAGAAAGATAAAAAGGCTAGTAGCTCCCACAGGCAAAATCTGATTTTAAATTGAAATGATAAAATATTTACGTCCATTTTGGTCGCTATGTTACCTGCCTTCATATGCATGTTTTTTTCTGCCCTGATTAGTCTAGATTTATAACAAGCAGACAAGACTGAAATAAAATTAAAATCAGTTGTACTGGTAGAAATTAATACATGGAAATGCCTTGCTGTAAATTATTTCAGGATTTCACACAGAGAAAACATCTGAGAGGGTTGAACAAGATTTCCTGTTTGCTGCCCTACTGGAATTTGGTGTCCCTAATCTAGTTTGTGAAATTAATATGCCCCTTATATATAACTGCTCAAGCTGTAGCAATAATTTATAGCAATCACTCAAACTGTACCCTTTTTCACACAGGTGTCACACAAGGTTTACAGTGTATCCCACACACACACACACACACACACACACACACACACATATATATATATATATATATATATATATATATATATATATATATATATATATATATATATATATATGGATCCATGTTACATCGACGAAAAGCGACATCCCCGACAACCAAATCACTGAGATGAGATTGCCGACACCACACATCCCTGACAAAGGTAACTGCATGTATTACGGAACTAAACCTATTCCCGTGTCTGTAATACATTTAAAAAATAAACAGATACCTGTATAGCATACCAACTTTGAGATCGCACCACATTGCGGAAATTGGAATACATCCCATTCCACACTACTCACCATTGTCGGTGATGTGCGGTGTCAGCGATCTCATCTCGGTGATCCGGTCATTGGGGAATCAGGATTTTCATCGATCTAACAGGAACCTCTATATATATACATATATATATATATATATATATATATATATATATATATATATAGACGCACGCACACACACACACACACACACACACACACACACACACACACACACACACACACGCACATATATATATATATATATATATATATATATATATATATATGTATAGATATATAGATATATATATATATATATATATATATATATATATATATATATATATAAAAACACACACATGCATATATATATATATATATATATATATATATATATATATATATATATATATATATTACTATAAAGGAAAATAAATACCTTGCAGCTTATTACTGCTGAAAGGGCTACACAATTTCTTTACTTACCAATGATATCTCACTCATTCCAATAACCTTTATCATTGTCAGCTTTAATGCTTTCCCCACAACAAAATAAAGCCAACATTAGGTGTAGGATATATCCCAAGCGTTCACTGTAAACTGTTCACCCCTTACTCCATGAGTACACTCCAAGAGATAGATTCTAGTCCAATGAAAGGTTCTTTATCTTACATATCATAGGGTATATTAAGACAGGCATAAATACTGACAAACACAGTAAAATTACTGTAACACCTTGATAACTAAAGTTAAACAGATTATAAATAACTTATCTCTGCTCAACTTAACCTTGGCCATAAATGTGCAGACTTGTAAAATGCATGCTCTTCCAAAGTTTTTATGTAGTCATTTCCATCCTGTTTCCTAATCTGTAAAAGTAAGGAGTTGAACACACTGACCACAATTCCTTGAAAATATATAGCAATGTCCTTGATTTTGTAGAATGTCCATGATTTAGCTTGATATTTTTGCCCTGTCCCTCATAAAATGTTTTGAATTTTGTGGTAAATCATTGAGACTACAGTCAGTTAATAATTTTAATCATTAGAGTTTCACTTTTTTATTGTTCAGAAAATGCATGTTGATGCAAAACCCGTCATTCAGTTAACATAAGTGAACTAAGAGTGAACTAGAGTGATATTTAAAATTATTTCTTCATTGTGAGCTTTTGTCCCCCATTATTTTTGTTTTAGTCCAGAATTCTCAACTAAAGAAGTTGAGAAGCATGAAGTAAAGTAAGAAAAAAAGTACTGAAGGATGGAATATATCTCTCCCCCTTTGAAAAGAGAGAACTACTGCACATTGTGGTTATAAATCTAAAACTATTACTTCAGATGATTTTTAGTAACTTGGATAAAAAAGATCTTCTATTTTCATTTCAGCCCAATCTGATTATTCTTTTGACTTTTGGTCCCATCCTGACATTAAGAGATGGAGAGAGCACATGTATGGAGGGGCTGTTAAACTCTTTTTGAACTTACCTGCTCTGACCTCATCGGATAAGGCCAGTTCCATAGATATATCCCAAGCTTCACTCGACCAGCATAAAACACTTTATGCTTTGCCTCACAATAAACACTCTCCCTACTTGTTGCTGCATATATGGAAAGATTTTCAAGGTCAGGCCTAAAAGAAAACATTAAATGTAGGCTGTGACAATGTGAGGTATTGCCAGCTATGCCAGGAGAAGTAGGGCAGTGGATGTGTAACATATGCCAGCATAGCTAGCTGTAGTTCTGTAAATAATTATATGACATTTGTATATCAAACTGATTTGGCAGGTGCTTGTGTTGAAAATATATTTGTAAAGTTGCTTGTGTTAAAAAATGTGCCAACAGTGGGTCCTGCAGGACAGAAAAAGAAGTATACCTGTATGTCAGAATGTATGGTAACTATTGAAATGAATACATTATAACAGCAGATACTGGAAGAGAAGAGGTTACTCTCAGTCCAGCTAACTTTGAAAAATAGTTTGAAATTAAATTGTTTGGTATAAGGCATAAAGATTGTATTTCACAGGTCTCAGTGCAGCCAGATACAAAAAGTATGTCCTAGGAAGCCTTCTGTATTGTCTTCAGCAGTGAACTAATTGCTACTCTGGAAGGGTGAAAGTTTGTAATTGTTTTATGACTTACAGAAGCTGCAATAGATCTTAACAAAGCTCTTGGCATATCTGTGCTAAATCCTGATAGCCTCTAGTAACTGGGGTAGTATGGGAACCAGGAGTCAGATGACCAGATGTGTGTGATGTCACTCTGTAATCCATGACTAAAATAATGTTTTAATATCAGATGAGACTGAAGTCTCAGGACAGTCTGTTTTTGTAACCTGACATAGAAAGATCACTCACCTATTTCACCTTGCCTTGTTTTAATAAGTAACCAGGGAATAAGTAATTCTAGATCATTCAGGAAAATATACTGAGATTAGTTAAGTATTTTTTCTGTATCTGTGTAAATCTATTCATCTGTGCTATTTTAATATTTCTAGTGATTGAAATTCTGGTGTTTATACTAAATAAATATTTAGTATTTTCATATTCTTTTATTATTTATTATTAAATACATTTAAACTTTTCATTGTGGCTGGTCTTTTAGTGAATATTTTAACCTTTGAGAGTGCTTATATTTATTTGGTGACACACTGGCACTCCTGAAAGCCTTACTGCATTCATCAAACACTACCATTGGTATTAGTATTAATTTTACACAGTGTAATTGGGTATGCTTTTAAGGGCCTTGGATTAGTTGGCTTTGGAGTGTCTGGTGGCAGTAACTACCTTATAGTCTGGGCAAAGTGGCATAGCTAGTAAATCTGTGCCAGCCTTTCCCAGGTGTGTGTGTGTGTGTGTGTGTGTGTGTGTGTGTGTGTGTGTGTGTCTGTGTGTGTGTGTGTGTGTGTGTGTGTGTGTGTGAGTGTGAAAATCAAATCTCAAAGAGTGTGTGTGTCAGCTACTTGGAGCAGGGACACAGAGCACGGGTTTCACACAGAGGGTGTTGGAGGGCTTGGCTTGGACAATTGGCTGAGGACTCAGCTCTACAGCTGTGCCAGTGGGGAGTGTTACTGGGGACCCGGAGAGAGAGAGAGGGTTTGGGTAACTCAGAACCCAGACTGAGTGTGTTCCCTAATATGCTTCATGCAGAGAGCTGCATCTGGAAATACTGCGTGTATCTATTTTTGTTCCAAGTGAACATCCCTCACCGGTGTCAGTGGTGAGGATTCAGGCTCCTTGATTACTGGCCCAGAGGAAGGGACCTCACATAATGGTGAGCAGTGGTGTGGATATTAATTGAACTTCTGTAGCTTGTAGGCAGTGGTCATTGAAGGTGTGTGCACTCTCAGCAGCCACAAGGTAAACATATGAAGTTTCATTATCACAGCATTTTTATTTATTTTTTGTTAGTTTAGTTTAGTCAGGGAAAGCAGGCAAAAATGTTAGCACAAGATTATGGCAAGCTGACAAAGAACCAGTTGGTCAAGGTGTGCAAAGCCAATAGACTGTTGCATGCTAACCTGACTAAAGAGGAAATTATTTCAGCCTTGGTCACAGCTCAGACCAGCAACAGGAGGATAACCAGTCTAGTGATAGGAATTTGCAGCCCTCAGAAACAGTACAGGTCACCTTTTCCTCAGAGGACTTAAAAATCTGTCTGGAGTTAAAGAGACTTGAACTGGAGGCCAAACATTTGGAATTGGAATCAGCAGAGAGACAGTGGCATTTGGAGGCTGAAGAAGATGAGAGACTGTGACAGGCAAAACATATAGAATTAGAATCAGCAGATTGATTGCGGTGTTTGGAGGCCAAAAAAATGAGAATCAGAGTCAACATGAGAGCTAGATGCTGACTCTTTGAAAGGATCATGGAGGTAATTGGGATGGGAAAACCAAACCCCAGAAGCAATAAATGTCAATAAATTTCTTCTACACTTTGAACAGCCACAGTGGTACAGCAGTTAGCATTGCTGCCTCACAGCAAGGAGGTACTTTAGTTCGATTCTCAGATGGGGTGCCTTCTATGTGGAATCTGCATGTCATCCCTGTGGTTTCATGGGTTTCCTCTGGGTGCTACGGTTTCCTCCCACATCCCAAAGACATGCTGTAGGTGGATTAGACACTCTAAATTGGCCCTAGGTGTGAGTGTGTTCACATGTGTGCCTTCTGTGGAAGGTTAGGCAGCAGAGTGGCAACTCAATACCATAAAACTCCACTGCCAGTTGTTCCACTGTGGTGACCCCTAACTGGGAAAAGCCAGAAGAAGAGGACATTTCTTCAACAGTTTACAGAGAGTGATAGTTGTATTCATATATTTGAAAGAGTATGTAAACAGTATAATGTTGACCAAGGATTTTTGAGTACAGTTCCTGACCCCCTTACTCCATGGTAAAGTTGTAACTGCTGTTTCAAAACTGTTGTCTGATATTGAATGTTTAAACTATGAAACAGTAAAACATTGTTTACTATAATGTTTTAAGTTAACACCTGAAGCTTACAGGAAAAAGTTTTGTGAGCATAGACACAAGGTAGATGAAAGTGTGTGTGATTAAATTGCTGAGTTAAGCACTTATTTCACAGACAGGTGAGTGGGTGTCAGGTCACCATGTTTGAAGGGCTGGCAGACATTTTGGTGAGGAACAAGCCCTTAGCACTTTGCCTGGGGATATGAGAAATGGCTTGGCAGACAGGGTGTGTAACTCTGCAGATGAGCTGGGGAGAAAAGGTCTCTATTTAGTAAGCAGGGCATCACTGCACAAGAAGGGGATACCCAATGCTGCACATGGATATAATGGAACCCATGGTGGGCAGCTTAAACCACCCCAAAAGAGTCCATCAATAACAGGGGAAGCCACTAGTTCAGGTACATGGCCAGGATCAAGGGTCAGATGTTTTAAATGTAACCAGTGGGGCCATCTATCATACAGATGTCCATGGAAGCAAGGTGGGAAACTAAAGGTGGGGGAGTCAGCAAGTGGGAATAACAGTATGCCAGTGGTAAGTTGTTGGGAAACAACAAGGGTACCAAACTATCACCAGAGTTTATATCTGATTTTAGTGGATGAAAAACAGGACCTTGCTAAGAGAGACACAGCCTCTGACATAAATATTGTGAAGCCTGCAGTGGTTAAAGAGAAGCAGTACTTGCTTGGATAGTCCACTCCAGTCAGAGCTTTAAGAGGGACCACATACCAAATGTCTTTGGCCAGGGTCCACCTTGACTGGGAGGGTGGAAAAGGAAGCAAGCGCACATAGGTGTGTTTGAGGATATACCTGTAGATGTCTTGATAGCAAATTATTTTGATAATGTAGTACCCTGTGTGCATGTGGTTACATGCAGTCAGGCTTGGAGATAGGCATGTGGGGCTGGTAGCCTGTGGAAGACCCAGACAGACATCCCACCTGAAGCCAGTGCTGGTGAGGTGGCTAATTCAGGGAGCCTGAAGGCAAGCCACAGCTGCTGGAAGGTACTGATGCTCTCTTGGACAGAGTGACTGCAAGGGTAGAAGTGAGTGATAGTACCCAGGCTGACAGTGAGGTACTGCTGTCAGAGGATGCCAAGCTTCCTGTGGAAAGGGAGCTGGGAAAGGTCAAAAAGTTGAGACAGGCTCACCTCTCAGATCCTACTGTAAGAGGCTTGAGAGAGGTATCTAAGAAAGCACCAATTTCTCAAGGAAAATGGTAGGCTGTATACTGGAACAAAGGGTTACTGTATAGAAAGTGAATCCCTTAGGGAGGGCTAAAGGATTAGGTAATACAACATTTGGTAGTGCCTAAGAGCCTACCATCTGACACTTTTAGCCATAGCCCATGACATTCTTTTTGCAGGTCATATGGGCATAAAGTATACCAAGAGATGTATAATGCAGAACTTTTATTGGCCTGAGATTCCAAGGGATGTAACAGGGTACTGCAGAATCAAAAAGTAGGCAAGGTAGGAAGACAAGGTCAAGGCTCATTTGATGCCTTTGCCTGTGATTGAGGAGCCATTTTGGATGGTAGCTATGGATATTTTGGGGCCTCTGGGTTCCCCAAGTTCCACAGGGAAGAAGTATATCCTGGTGGTAGTAGATTATGCTACTAGATACCCTGAGGCGGTGGCTCTGTCCTCCATTGAGGCTGAGAAGGTAGCAAATGCTTTGTTAGAGATTTTCAGCAGGGTAGCTTTCCCGAGATAAAGACTGACTGACAGAGGTGCCAATTTCATGTCAGACCTGTTTGCTTGTCTGTAGGAGCACTGTGGGGTAAAGCACCTAAAGATCATCCCCTACCACCCTCAGACTAATGGTCTTGTGGAGAGGTTAAACTCTACACTAAAGACCATACTACAAGCATTTGCATTCCAGTTTAAGAGAGAGTGGGACAAATATTTGCCCCATCTGCTGTTTGCATCCAGAGAGGTAACCAGAAATCCACAGGTTTTCATCCTTTGAGTTGCTGTATGGGCAAAGGCTCAGGGGGCCTTTAGATTTGATTTGTGATGAATTGGAGGGTGAGTGTGAATCCCACAAGGCTCTGCTGTGGCATATGGCCTAAACATCAGGACAAGGCTTAGAGAGCTCATGGGCTTGGCCTAGGGCCCAGGAGAACCTGGCAGGAGCCCAACAGCATTAGTATGACAGGAATACCCTAGCCCAAGAGTATGCTGTGGACATCAGGTTATGGTTTTCATTCCTGTCAAACACAATAAGCTGCAGTCAGCATGGGAGGGACTCTTCAAAATGGTAAGGAAGTAAGTGATGTTAACTACATGACAGAACTGCTAGGCGGGAGGCAGGAGCACAAATTGTACCATGTTAACATGATAAAGCCTTACCATGATAGGGGGGCCCTTGTGCTAAGAATTTGCAATGAATGGCAGGAGGAGTCTGAGGGGGATCTATGGCTACATAAAGCCAGCCAACTAAATGCCAAGTTACTAAGGTGGAACCTAGGGCTTCGGGCATATGACAAGACAGTGCAGCACACACAGTGAGGTCAGCAATGCCAATGCAGATAGGATCTCAAGACAGGTTATGGGTTAATGCATTCCCAGACAGACTTATTCCTCTCAAGCAATGTTTCTCCAAGGTCACTTGAGAAACTAGCTTGAGTCTTCAAAGAGGGGGGTAGTTGTGATGATGTGAAGTATTGTCGGCTATGCCAGGAGATGTAGGGCAGTGGATGTGTAACATATGCCAGCATACCTAGCTGGAGTTCGGTAAAAAAATATATGTCATATATCATACTGATTTGTACAGGTGCTTCTGTCAAAAATGTATTTGTAAAGTTGCCTGTGTTAAGAAATGTATCAACAGTGTGTCCTACAGGACAGAAAAAAAAGTATACTTGTATGTCAAACTGCATGGTAACTATTGAAATGAATACATTGTAACAAAGGATATTGGCAGAGAAGAGGTAAATCTCAGTACAGCTAACTTTGAAAATTAGTTTGAAATTAAAGTATTTGATATAAGCCATAAACATAGTATCTCACAGTTCTCAATGCATCCAGTGACAAAAAGTCTGTACTAGGAAGCCTTCTGTATTGTCTTTAGCAGTGAACTAATTGTTACTTTGGAAGGGTAGTAGTTTGAAATTATTTTAGGACTTCCAGAAGCTGCAACAGATCTTAGCAAAGCTCTAGGTGTGTAAGGTAACACACCTGTGATAAAGCCTGGCAGCCTCTAGTAAAGGGGGCTAGTATGGGAACCAAGAATCAGATGACCAGATGTATACAATGTCACTCTGTAATCCAGAACTAAAAAGATGTTTTAATACCAGATGACACTGAAGTCACAGGACACTGTTTTAGTAACCTGAAATAGAAGGGTCACTCACCTACTTCATTTTGCCTTGCTTTGATAAGTAACCAGGGAATATGTAATTCTTTAGATCAGTCAGGAAAATATAGTGAGATTAGTTAAGTACTGTTTTTTCTGTATCTGTATGAATCTATTCATCTGTGTTATTTTAATATTTCCTGTGATTGAAACTCTGGTTTTTATTGTAAATAGATATTTAGTATTTTCATGTTCTTTTATTATTTATTATTAAATACATTTAAACTTTTCACTGTGGCTGGTCTTTTAGTGAATATTTTAACCTTTGAGAGTACTTATTTATTTGGTGATACTGTTGTCACTCCTGAAAGCCTGGCTGTTTGGTCAACATTACCATTTGCATTAATACTAATTTCACTCAGCAGAATTGGGTACCCTTATAAGAGCCTTAGAGTAGCTGGCTTTTGATTGTCTGGTGGCAGTAACTACCTTATAGTCTTGGCAGAGTGATACAGCTAGTAAACCTGTGCCAGTCTTTCCCAGTTGTGTGAGTGTGTGTGTGTGTGTGTGTGTGTGTGTGTGTGTGTGTGTGTGTGTGTGTGTGTGTGTGTGTGTGTGTGTGTGTGTGTGTGTGTGTGTATGTGTGAAAATCAAATCTCAAAGAGTGTGTATGTTAGCTACTTGGAGCAGGAACACAGAACACTGGTTTCACAGACAGGGAGTTGGAGGACTTGGCTTGGACACTCTGCTGAGAACTCAACTCCATAGCTGTGCCAGTGGGGAGTCTTACGGGGGCCTGTAGAGAGAGAGATAGGGAAACCCAGATCCCAGACTGAGTGTGCTCCCTGTGTGCTCTTAAATTGTGCTGGATGCAGAAAGCTGCATCTGGAAATCCTGTGTGTATCTATTTTTATTCCAAATGAACGTCCCTAACTGGTGTCAGTGGCGAAGATAGAGGTTACTTGATTACTGGCCTAGAGGAAAGGACATCACATAGGCTTATATACATTTCTAAATATTTTGAAGAGAAACAGAACAAATCAACTGTCTACAAACATCTAAACATCTTTTTTTATGTCAGCTGCAACATTTTATTTAACCTATCATCTGAGAATAATATATAATACAATGTATTAATTTCTTTGCCACCTATTTCTGTAAATTGTAAGATTAGTAAATGCACATTTTGGCTCTATTTATGAAAGCATCTGTTATTATTTCTGAGTCATACTCTGCTTCTCCATAACAGTTCACAACATTGAATACAGTGTTGTGATCATTTTAACAACAGCCTCTCCTTTGCATACCATGTAGATAACATAGCAAAAATATGTGCTACACCACACATGTTTCAGACCCAAAACTGCAAGTCCTCGAACTTTGAACAGTAAAGTAATCAGCATTTCAAACAGCAAATTTTGAAGTTCATTGTAATGCTGTTTACAGCAATCCCTCATGTGAAAGGTTATACCTTCCATATCCCTGCTAATCTAGTCATACATACTAGCTTCATCATTCCTGTAACCTGGAATAAGAACACTAATAATTACACTTTCAGTATATGCATATATATATATATATATATATATATATATATATATATATATATAGAGAGAGAGAGAGAGAGGGAAGAGTGAGAAAGAGACAAAGTTATATGGCATTTCATTGAAGGTACATTTGACCAAATTGCATTTGTTTGAAAAAAAATGATTCAGTGTACATTTGACTGAAAATCATTTCATAAAAAATACTGTAAGCAACATACATACTATAAAAATGTTTTTTTTTTGTGGGATGCCTCCTCCTGCACCCCCCCCTTAAATATGTATTCTAACTCCAAGGTCCCACATCTATGGATAAAAGAGAAAACACCAGTTACAGTGAATCAGTGCTGTGCACAAAAATAAACATCTTTAAATCTGGGGATACAACCTGATGATGGGCATTCCACTCAAATCTTTTAAATAATTACCCTTAACAAGTCCCATGTTCATAAACGACACCATGAATATCATCTCTAGGCTTTCTTAGTTTTCGATTAAATGGCTTTTTTGCCAGATGTACTTTCAATAATTTTTGACCATATGTGATTCAGTCAAGGTACCTTTGTTGAGGACTATCAGTTATAGGTCATGCACTTTTGCCTTATTCCTACCTTAATACTTCTCTGATTACCAGCTTAATCCAGTTCTGGGTTATTTGTGGCAGCCAGACCCTATCTTGCCATTCAGAGGGCATAAAGCAGTAAGAGTATCACACAAAACAGTGTAAAAAAAAAATGAAATAAAATAAAACACGGAGCCACGCTAGACTGTGACCGACAGCTTTACTGATGTTACCTCCTGGTACCTTGGCTTACGCCTTCTTGGGATAATTAAACATCATAATCACAGCTTATTTATACAAAAGTTAATCAACACATAATGTGTTATTTATACAAAGGTTAATCAATTATGATGTTTAATTATCCCAAGAAGGCGTAAGCCGAGATACCAGGAGGTAACATCAGTAAAGCTGTCGGTCACAGTCTAGTGTGGCTCTGCGTTTTATTTTATTTCATTTTTTTTTTTTTGTTTACACTGTTTTGTGTGATAGTCATGTCAGTTACTGGAGCTGAAGCTGGAGTTTCATTGAGTGGATCGTCTTTTTCACAAACTGACAGTGGGCAGTTCACTGTTGCTGAATTTTGGAGAGAGAGAGAAGCCAGATTTGCCACCAGAGATCCATGGTCCTTGGGCAGTATGGAGTCACATGGTAATGAATTTGACAGGTTAGAGAAACTTCTTATCAAGGAGGTCACACTCACTAGGTTATCACAAAAGTACATCAGTTCCAATTTAACTCCTAGAGTTCTTAGAGTGGACCAGCTTCCTGCCTTTGACTTCACACAGGACGAGATGGATTTAATGGAGGAGTGGAAAAATGTGTCTCTTTCCTGTACATTGAGCTGGCTAAAAATCCTTGACAAGTGTAATTTAAGGCAACATGATAAAGTGCAAACTGACACCTTGCACTTGCAGGAAAATCTTATTTCTGCTTGCACCGAGAACACTTTTCTTAATAAAATCAAGGATATTAAGGTGAGAGTTGCCAAAGTTGAAGGAAATATTATTCCCCATAAAGAATGGAAGTTGGAATGTGACATTAGAGATTATAACAGCAACTTAATTTTTGCTTGGCAATGTAAACCATGGAAAGGGAGAGACAATGGCAGTGTGGTTGAAGGCAGATCCCGAACATCATGAGAGTCTTCGATTTCATCATCTGAGGCAGTATCTGGCAGTAAAAAAGTTTATCGTTTGAGGATTTAAATGTGAAACCAGCAGAATCTTTGCAACAGCAGTCCAGTCCTCAGCAGCCCTGGGGCCGGGGCCAGAAGTGGCAAGGCAACAAAGGTGGCAGTTACAACTACAGAAGGAGAAGGAGGCAGTAGTAGCTCTTGCTCCAAGCATAACGGGACATTCTGTTTTTCAACAAATTTCCACTGTCAGGTATGGGGAAGACAGACAATTCAAATTTATTAATTTATCTTGTCTTAATTTGGATGACGCTACTTTGAGTTTATTGAACTAGGGGATAAAATTTGTTCCCACCTGTTTCCCAGTTTAGCAGACCTACTTTTGGAACTGGGTCGTTTTTGCAGAAAGTTAAATTAAATTTTTTTTTTTACACTAGAATCATGCCAGAAAGTTCAAATATTATGAATCTGGACAATAATAGTGACTGCGATGACTCTTTGTTGGACTTGTCTGTACATGAAAATGATTTGGTGGGTATTCAGGACTCATATAATGGTGGTCAAGAGTTTTCTGACGCAAATGGATCAGGTGGTGAGATACAAGACTTTTTTGTCAGTTGATATGGTAGATTGAAGGTACCCATTGTACCTTATGTCAGTTCTTTCATTCCCCCTAACTGTTTTTCCAATATTAATATGTTTGAAACTGCTTTATGTAAACAAGTTAAAACTGAGTATGAAACTTTTATGAGAAAGAACAAACAATTTAACTTAAATAAACAGGAATGGTTGTCTTTACAAAGGATACATATGGGGAATGAGGATGTGATATTTACACAGGCGGACAAGGGGGGCAACTGGGTCATCTTGTCCAGGGACAGATATAACAAAATGGCACATTATTTGTTGGATGATAGCAACGTATATTTAAAGTTGGACTGGGATCCCACAGCAGAATTTAACACCTTGTTACTTGAATTGTTAGAAAAGGGTGAAAGATTTTTCTTTTTTTTTGTTTCTGCTGATGTCAAGAAGCTACATATTAGAAACCCTAGGGATGCTAGATTTTTTACGATCCCAAAAGTCCATAAGCATTTGGATACCCCCCCCCCCCCAGGAAGACCAATAGTGTCTAGTATTGGGTCCTACCTTCAGAGTGTTGGAATATTTGTAGATGCACAATTGAAAAAGTATACATCCAAAATAGCAGCACATATTAAAAATGGGAAGGAAGTTTGTGACCTGGTTGGTGGCACGGAGTGGAAAGAGAATTTCTATTGGGCTTGCATGGATGTTAGAACTCTATAAATAGAACCAAGATGCTCTCATCCAAAAAAAGAAGCCAATCTGGTGGTCCCCTGCCATAAACAAACTTTACAACAAAAGGAAGAAACTGTTGCAGAAAAGAGGAAAATCCCAGGATGCAAAAAACTTCCTTACCAGCCTCAGTAAGAAACTGAGATCCCTCATAAAATCCTCCAAAGCTAGTTACGAAAATAAAATTGCCAAAGATTCCAAAGACAACAACAAGGCATTCTATAACTATGTCAAGAATCTAAATGGCAATGCTCAGATCTGCTCTGAGCTAAAACAGAATGGCATTAAATATACTGATCCCAAGGATATTGCCAATATCCTGGCAGATCGATTCAGTGCCAACTTCACCCCCTCTCACCCCTAAATGGCCCATCTCAATACCGTAAGATTGCCAAATTCGGTAATAACGGCCACACAGGTAAAAAACACACTCTCCAAAGCTAAGAATACAGCATCCATGGGACCAGATGACATCCCGGGCTGTGTACTACATGAACTACAATATGAACTGGCACCTCACCTAAGTGTCATGTTTAATCATAGCCTCACCTCAGGTTTCGTGCCCACTGAGTGGCGCACAGCTACAGTTATCCCACTCCACAAGGGGGATCCACCTTGGATCCCGGAAACTACCATCCCATCAGTCTGACAAGCCTTATCTGCAAGGCCATGGAGCGTATTATCATGTAACTTATAAACAAAGACATTGGCAACCTTCAAACACTGGACCCCACCCAGTTTGGGTTTGTGAAGGGCCGATCTTGTCTCCTGAACTTGATTGACTTCTTTGAATCAGTCTCCAGAGCCATGGACAAGGGTAAGGTGGTCCACACAGCCTATCTAGACCTTGCCAAGGCCTTTGACACCATTCCCCACTCTGGAATCATAGATAAACTTACTAAGCTGGGCATTAATCCCTACATCACCCAATGGGTTGCTAACTGGCTTACTGATAGAACCCACACTGTAAAAGTAGCCGACTCCAAATCCAGCTCCAGACAAGTGACAAGTGAAGTACCTCAGGGTTCAGTCCTGGGACCGCTCTTGTTTGGCATCTACTTCTCTGAAGTACAGGCCAACACTAAGGGACTCTGGATAACAAAGTTTGCAGATGACTGCAAACTGGGAGCCATTATTGAATCCCCAAATGATGTGGATACTCTACAAAAGTGCCTTACAGAAACAGATGCTTGGTGCCAGAGCCATGGGCTCAAGCTCAATGCCAAGAAATGTATAGTTATCCCCTTTGGGAAAAAACATGTATCCATGAATTACCATATAGGTGGCAGTACACTAAACACCGAAAGTTTGATAAGAGACTTAGGGACACAGGTGGACAGTGGTCTCACCTTTGATAACCACATCGCCACAACAGTCAGGAAATCCTTCTATGTGGCACACATCATCACTAAGGGCTTTTCATCCAGAAAAAAGGAGGTCATTGTCCCACTGTACTCATCCCTCATTAGACCCATTATAGAATACAATGCCCCGTTTGGTATGTACCTCTCAAGACATCTGCAACAACTGGAAAGGCCACAGAAATACCTCACTAAAAGAACCACAGGCCTAAAGCAGATGCCCTACGCTGACCGCCTTAAAAAAATCCAGCTATACTCTGTCGCATATCGTCTACTCAGAGGCAATCTTTGCTTAACATACAAGGCCATGTCAAACCCAGAGCTGTTGGACATGCTACACTTAAAGAAATCCCAATCCCTCAAAGCCACACGCTCCAGGGATCTAAACCTTGTCATCACAATAAACAAAACATGCTGGAGGGATAGGTTCCTGACCCAGAGACTCCCCAGACTCTGGAATAGATTGCCCATACATGTCAAGCAGAGTGCCTCTTTGGTCCTCTTCAAAAGGAACCTTGACGATTGGATGGGAGAAAGGAAATTCAACCCGGGATCACATCAGTTGCCCTGCTAGACAGGGGTCCAGGGAAGTAAATAGTGTGGGAAGAAATAGCCAGGGAATTGTTATGGCTAGGCTTGTAGCCTAGTACCAACCTATGAACCTATATACCAGCATTAGTCATTCCCTAGGGTTTGATGCAGTACCAAAAATGATGGGGGAAGGTCCTAGGACACATTATTTACTACAACATTTGGAGTTTTCATTAACTCATAATTGTTTCAAGTTTGGGAATCAAGAGTTTTTGCAAAAATGAGGCACAGCCATGGGTGCCTCCTGTGCTCCAGCATATGCTATCATTTTTATGAGCCTTTTTGAAAATCTTTTTATTTATAACACATCTTTTTTGGCCAAAGGGTAGTTATTTATATGCGATACATTGATGATCTGATTTTTGTTTGCAGGGGTGAAGCAGGAGAATTTGATAAGTTTATGGATGATTTGAAAAGAAATACTTTTGGGTTATCCTTTACTTATAGGGTACACAAAAAAGTAATGCAGTTTCTTGATGTAGATTTTTTTATAAGTATTGACAGGATGGTCCATTTTAGATCTTTTTTCAAGGAAATTGCAGCTAATAATTTTTTATTGGCCACAAGTATGCATCCTCCACATGTGTTATATGTGTTACCTTATGGAGAGTACAGATGTATTTTCAACAATACATATAACAAGGCCACTTTGGAAAAATAATTTTCCAAAGTGAGGAACAGGTTAAAAGTCAGAGGGGACAAAGCAGAAAGGAAGGTTATTGGTTTTCATGGAACAACAAGCACCCAAAGGGGTAATGTGAGGAAAAACAATGTGGTTTTGTGTGAGGGAGATATGGGTAGAGATGAGACAAGGTAATTTTTTATTAATATATTTTCACCTTTTTCAGAGGTACTGAAGGGGCTGGCAGACAGATTTTGGCCCATAATTTCACAAGGGGAAAATACTAGTGGAGTATTTCCTGAAAGGGTTGTTTTTTCTTACAGTAAGTTCCTTAATTTGAGGGAGCTACTGAATAGGAAGACGTTACCTACACATGCCCAGTGGGATGTTTTCCCTGTGGAAAATGTAAAGTTTGTACCAGAGTTAGGAATCTGAATGGTATGAAAATTAACAACAGGGTTTATAACGCAACAAACAACTTCAATTGTTGTTCGTGTAGTGTGGTATACATCCTTAGGTGTGGGTGTATACCAACTAAATGGTATGTGGGCCAAACAAAGAGAGTGGTTAAAAATGCATTCTGGAGCATTTGGAGGATATCAGGCATAACTGGCTGGAAAGTTCTGTGGCTTCCCATTTTCAAACCATTCATGGTGGTTTAGACACTTCTTTGTTTTTTAGTGTGTTAGCCAAACCTGCTTTTAATGTTGGGGATAACTTTCAGCATAAATTGTTGTCCATGGAAACAAAGTTTATTGTAAATTTCAATACATTGCATCCTTCAGGTTTAAATTTAGAATTAAATATCACTGTTTAGCTTTTTGGGAAACTTAGTGGGTAATTTGTATTATTTAAGATTGCACTGGCACTTTAAATGGTTTAATTATGTGTTGATTAACTTTGGTACAAATAAGCTGTGATTATGATGTTTAATTATCCCAAGAAGGCGTAAGCTGAGGTACCAGGAGGTAACATCAGTAAAGCTGTTGGTCACAGTCTAGTGTGACTCTGTGTTTTATTTTATTTCATAAAGCAGTAAGAGCCTGCACATCTTATCCCATTACAAGACAGAGAGAGAGGCACACACACACACACACACACACACACACACACACACACACACACACACACACACACCTACAGACAATTTTAGACGCTTACCCAGTCTTGTACATCATATCTTAATACCAAAGAAATTTCCTACCTAATATCTTAAGTATTTTATATTTTAATGGAAAAACAACAATGTACTCTCCTAGCTCAACAGACTTGTGAATAAATCATTTTATCTTATACTAAACTGTAAAGATGATACCTAACCGTTTAAAGTATTGATTCCATTTGAGCTGCTGTTGACAGATTTTAGGAACCAGTCAAGATTCCTTGTTAGTGGCCAAGAAAATGGAACTGAGGAGAAAATGACTTGCAAATGACAAATAAGATTCCAACATGACTAATTATCAGTGGCAATAGCTGGAGATTTGTCATTCACCTCATCAATGGAAAGTGACACCAGGTCAAGGAATATCAGTGCTTCATATTGTGCGCACTGTAGACCACCACTATGGGTATAACCATGTTAAATGCACCATTACAAAATGAAATGACTTCTGTGCCATAACCTGGCCAGCAATCCAGGCTTAAATGCGGTCATTCCTTATGGAGTTAGAAGGAACCAAATGAAGAAGAGGTGTCATAGGTAATATAAGGCTGGGATAGTGCACAAAAAAACTAAAAGGGAAGGTCAGGTGGTTTGTTGTCCTGTAGTTAAATAATATTAGATATGAAGACTATGACCTGTATTTATATTTTGCATAAACAACTGAAATCTGAAACTTGACCTCAATAGTCCAGCTGCATATTATCATAAAAATAAACTGGCTTTGTTCACTCTTGTCATAGTACCTGTTCAAATAAACATATCCAAAATGTAATGCTAGTAATATGAAATATTTTCTGCTTCAGCTTCTCAGAAGAACCTTATTGGGTCAAATTCTTTTCAATTTGCTAATGTTGGAACTGCAGAACAGCTGCAAAGGGCACACATGGAAAGCAATTTAGAACGCATCTCCATGGTTTAAGTACATTCAAGTATATGTCCTAATGTTAATAGCACATTGTATGTGTACTGAAGTTATCATTTATGCATTATCATACAATGTGCACTAATTTTATTTTCAGCTTTATTGTTGCATATGTTTTCTGCATGTTCTTAAGTGCCTGTGCCTTGCCTTAAAGATTTTATGAAATAGCATTTAATGAAATACTTTTTTTGCATAAAATAAAAAAGCTAACAAACTGCATTATGCTCCTGGCACATGAAGAGAAATTAAAACACAAGTGCATTTTGTTCTTGATAATTATGACTAACTAATAAAAAGACTGATGCGGTCCACTCTACATTCTTTGTACAATTGCTTCCAGGTGTAGATAAATACTATGTGAAGTCAAACAAAATAAGTAATAATAAACTCAAATTCTATATTTCAAGTACTGATTTCAGTGCAACAATTGCTACCACTTAGCCATATTCAGTAATAGTCATCTGAATGGACTTCATTTGTGCCAAAATAGCTAACTCTGATATGATCAAAATGAAATCAAATGATTAGATTTGAAGTGAATAATAACATATAAACCAAAGTACTGTTAACATTTCAAAAAATGTGGAATAACAGCCTTAAAGAATACTTGATATGTTTGTATAATAGGAACCAAACAACAATGATATAAACAGTTATGATCACATCGCTGATTGTAACCATATTACTATATGTTCGAGACATGTATGCTAAGAAATTCACCTCTCGAGCAAAACTAAAGCAGTGAATTCCTTGGTGTCACTGTTGAGAACACATAATAATGGGTTATGATCAGTGATACCCAATCATAACTCTTTGTAGTGATTGGAGTTTTATCTACTCTGTGTACTACCTGTAACAAAAAAAAGTTGAAGTGTTTTAGTAACTTTGAAAGCCAGTAAAGCACATTGCGAATACTATCGCATACAGCAAGTAAGAAAAAAAAAGGGACAGTTTTTAAATACTGTCTTAATTTGAATAAGTTACTCTCAGACTGACGTCTTTTAACTTACCCGGACACAGGAAGAAAGATATTCAGAGACTGTTGAGACTGAAGAAACACTCTTTCCCTTATACCTGACTGTAACAACACTTAGGGGGTATGTAACATTTGCTAAACACCTTTGAAAGTGCTGTTATGGTCGGGTCTCATGCTACAGAAGCAAGCAGCAGGGTTTTTTTCTGATTTTGAAGCACAAACACAACACATCATGCACTACATACTTATTGCAGAACAGCATAACTGAGTTCTTAAGTTTTATTCTACACCATCAGGTTACCTTAAATTTTGTGCAATACAGGAATCTTGAGTTTCATCATAAAGTACTTTATATCAAGATGATATCTTCCACATTGAAGTGCCAAATATTTAGAATCAAACCTCTCAAATGCCTCTGTTTTGCAGGAAAGTGCCTATTTTCAGGCCTGATTTGCCACACACATAATGTACCTAATTTTGGAGATGTGTCCCTATTTTCAGGTTTAATTTATCCCTTCACACAATTTGCTGAATCCCTCTCATCACACATGATCTTTGAAGCTTTCTAATACCCTCCCAAAAAAATACACTGCATGACCAACACAGTAGCGGCACCAATAATTAAAAAAAGACACGTCTTTTTTTTCAAAAGCAAAAATAAATATACTATGTATAGTAGAATTTTGCAATACAGTTCATTAAAGTCTACAGTTTTACACTTTCTCTTTGATAATGTGTTTATATTTTTCCAACATTTTTGTCATACTCTGTTTTTTAAAAATGTGTTTCTGAGTAGTATCCATGTTCCTACTCAAAGTGGGAAGAGTTGTGTGCTATTTGGTGTTCAAATGTTATGCTAATTAGATGTCCAGATTTTTAGGTAGATGTACCTACATTTCAAAGGCCTTTGTACCTATTTTCAATGTCTGGAGATTGAGAGGTATCTCTAGAATGTTACTTCTTTTTTTCTATAATGACCTTCAGAAGAGACTTATACCAAGGTCCCATCTAATGGAAACGATGGCAGCTCAGGTGAATGAAAAAGATGCCACTGTTGCCTACTGACCAGGTCAAATTTCTCCCAGTAGTATGAATACCACCTCTGGTCTCTCCTGAAAAGAAGCCAGTAGCCTAGTGGCACTAAATCGGTCAACAAAGGCTAGATAAATAAATAAATACCACAGTACAGCACCGTGTTATTCAGTGGTTAGAGATTCAGATAGTCGTATAAACATTTACATGGCTAACAAAACCGTGCTTGTATCTATGTTCATGCCTTAAAATGGATGCCAACATTTCGTCTTATGTTTTGTAATATGTTAAGCAGTGCAGTAATACAGCAGTATGGCACCTGTCTAAATTGTTAGAAACTTGCATTCAAGCACAAACCTGAATGTTATACATTGAGTTTTGGTGAGACTCTGGGGTTCTTCTCAACGGAAAGAAAAGAAGAGATTTGTCCTGTCAGATGTCTAGGTTATAGGTACATACCACAGATAAACAAGCATGCCACCTGGAAGCTAGAAAAGCACAGTGCTATGGAGGCATGAACATAAATGTGTATATTTGTATAATGTCCTCTGCTTGCCATGTCAGGAAGAAGATAGGGCAAACTATGCAATGTTCCATGTCTGGCTTCTTGTGTCCATTTTAAGGCACATCTGAATTTTAGACATAAGGATGAGGTTAGTGCTTTTATTCTGACTACTTCCAAGTTATTACTTCTACCTAAGATGCGAATATAGTATCCCAGAACTGAGACATACATAAAATGATTGGCTGCAGTCAGCATTTAGAATCAAGATTCATTAACTCTGTGTGTACTGTTACTGAGGTTTTTCAATATTCCCCACATGTACATACACACACACACACACACACACACACACACACACGCGCACACACACACACACACACACACACACACACACACACGCGCGCACACACACACACACACACACACACACACACACACACACACACACACATACACACACACAGAAAGGAAGTTAATACCTGATTTCTGATTACTAAGGGGATCTGTAGCCCATAATCTTGGAGAATGTTGCGTATGTCTTTAATGATGTGACACCTCAATAGGATCTGAGAATGAATTAAAGGGACATTTAAAATAAGAAAAAAATAATGTGCAAAGAAACTCCACACACAGCTTCAGGCAGAAAGCAATATTTTAATCATGTTTTCTTTGTATATGGCACTACTGTGGCTAAGTTGACAGTCTTGTCGCTCACTTAAAGAGATTAAAAAGAATTTCTGATGAGAAAAACAGGACATTTTGGTAGACTTGTTCTTCAACATTTTTTTGAAGATCTGATTCTGATTATGAATGAATGAAATCTTTTATTTTTTATCTTTAAATCTTCTAATGAACCAGTGCCTAGAATACCTTTACATAAAAGTATGTAAAGTACGTTACTATTTTACCTTGCTGATGAGATAGAGAGATGTCTTCATATTATCACTTTAAATCATTGCACTGCAGATATAATATATTTTCCCATCCTCCAGAAACTTTGAAATTCCCATCTTCAACAAATTTTCTCAGCTATGTAAAATACTATCTAGATTGTTTACCTTCCTTTTCAGACTTTGTTGATTCTTCATCTAAATTTGTCTAAAACTGAACCTTCCAGGTTTTAAAAATTCAGTACTCAGGTTCATATGTAATTACCAGGCTAACAGCCCTAATAGGCCTTTTAAGCCTAGCCATGTTTTCCCATCTGTAAATGACAAGATAAATTACCCAGGATCATACAGTTGGATTGATATGGCAAAGCATTTACAAGCTGCCTCTTCCCAAGGGAGGTATAGGTGGCAGCCTAGAGGTAAATTTCCCATTTCCCATCCATTGGGCCAGGTTGCCTTTGAATAGGGTCATGGATCAACTCTGCTTAACATGGATGGAAAACTTGATTGAGAGTATGGGTAGTCTCTGAACCAAATACCTGTCCCTCCAACATGTTTTATTTATGATGCAAATGAGGCCTAGGTTCTTCAGGTTCTTCAGTTTTTTTCCTAATGCTGTTAGACTTGTGAATGAGAGGCAAGTTCATCAGTACTGGATCAAATGATGCCTTGTAAGTAGCCTGGAGAAGACTGAATAAAAAAATAAGGCTTTGAGGAGGTGTGCATATCCCATGTGGTTTATGCCTTGTATTCTTTTTCTGAAGAATCTCTGTGGGCCTTCCAGTTGTTGCATATGCTTGGTCCAGTACATATCAGAGGGAGCATTGTACTCAAGGACTGGTCTAATGAGGGCTGAGTGCAGAGGGACAATGGCATCCTTTGACCTGAGGGCTATATCCTTGCTTACAATTTATGCAATATAGAATTATTTCCTTCCAACAGTAGACACATGATGGTCAAAGACCAAGTCATTGTCTACATATGCTCCCAAGTTCTTAACCACTGTGTCTACTCTTAGGGGTGTATTGTCTGTGGTGTAATTTCTTGGGGTGTCTGACTTTTCAAACAATACTATTTTACATTTTAGACCATGGCTTTGGCACCAACTATTATTTTGTGATATGCTCCCTTGAGGATATTACTGTCCTAGGGGGATTCTACGGTTGGGCTGAGCTTGCTTTCATCCATAAATTAGGTCAACCAGAGGCCCTTAACATTAGCTATGACTTCTGAAAAATAGATACCAAAAAAGAACAACCCCGGCACTGAACACTGAGAGACTGTACTTGTGGCTGACCTTTTTGTGGAGGTAGAATCCTCTATCTTAACTTCCTGTGCCCTATTTGTGAGTCAATTGGCTACCCACCAGGTGGCATAGGGGTTTACTTCTAGTTTCACCGAGTTTGATGAAGTGCCTGAATTGAAAATAGTATTGAATGTTTTGGCCCTTTCAAGATAGGCAGTGTGTACCATCTTGTAGTCATCCAAAGCTTTAGTGACCTTCTCAAAAAAGTCCAACAGGTTGAGTAGGCATGATAGGCCTTTGCCAAAACCAAATTGTGTTGGGTCCAGTGTCTGAAGATTTCCTATGACCTTATTTATAATATTCATGATAATTATTTTCATGGCTTTATATATGGGACTAGTCAGACTTATGGGTCTGTAGTCACTCTGGTAAGTAGATGGTCTGCTGTTTGCAGAGGGATGACTGTTGAATTGTTCCATTCAACAGGCATGAAGCCAGTTTGGAGGCTAAAGTTGAAGAAATATTTTAGAGGTCTCAATAGGTCATGTTTCATGCTATTCAGGAGGCATCCCAGAATATTAACAGAGCCCATAGATACAGTATTTTTGCCATGGAGAGTGCATTAAGGCTTGCTTATTACTGATAGCCAGGAGTGTTATGATTGAGAGTATCTCTTGAGAGGTGTCGTGGGAAGGTGGGCAGGATTGAAATTGAATTGATAATGTGATCAGCCAGTACATTTACTATATCCTCCGGCTCCGGGTAGGTGGTTCTATCTACAATTAGTTCAGTACACTGTTGTGTATTACCTTTGAGGTTGTGTAGATAGATGACAAATACTTTGTGGTTGTCCTTTGCTTGAGATGCTATCTTTACCTCAAATTTGGCTTTGGTGTACTTGATAACATTCTTGCGTTGCTTATTTAGTTTGATAAGGGGCTTTTTGCCTTACTAGGCATTGCACTTCCTAGTTTTGGCTAGGGTGTCTTCTTCTCTGAGTTAGTCATTTGCTTATTCCAGGTGAATACAGCTGCCTCAATGCAACTGTTTACATGATGGTTGCTGTGAACAATTCCACATAGGCAGTGGAGTTCACATGGTTTGGGGGAGTTGGAATTTTGCCATGGAATCATTTAGTAGTAGAATAATTTCTAATGCTTGAGGATTAGATGGGATCACAGGTTTTACTTTAATTTCAAAGAAGACATGGACTGACTTGACAAATGAGGATATTACACACAAGTGAGAGAGTGCAAAGTTCCCCCATGTTTATGAGGATCAACTCAAGGATATTGGTGCCTCTAGTGGGCATACAGATTAGCTGTCACAGAGCATTTATATTGACAAAGTCCAGAAATCTCTGGGCATACATATTGGAAGTCGTGTGTTTCCCAGTTTATAGTGGGGTAGTTAATGTCATCCAGCAATATAGTGCTTGGTTCAGTGCAGAACAGTTCATGTTCTTTTAGGTGTCATACTGATTGCCTAGTTTGAGATGTGACTATTTTTTGGTGAATATTGAAACACCTCCACCTTTTGTCCCTTCGCAGAAGCTGGACTAAATGTGTGGAAGATATTATAGCCTTGCAATGTTGGGATGCTTTTTGCTTCTTTAACTCATGTCCCTGCAGCTACACAGATGTCTACATTCCCCAGGATGAGGAGAGCTTGCAGGCAGTGGAGTTTTTTGTTTAGACTCCTAATATTGGGCAGGAATACCTTAAGATTATCCTGGGATGGCATTGCTATGTCAGAAGGTTTATCAGGTTAGCATTGCCTAAAAAAGATACTATGGGGTGGACAAAGTTTTAGCCAATATTTGAAAGCCTAAAGGAGACAGGCACAGACCAACCTTGTCAAAGCAGCATGGTTTGTCAAACATATCCTCCCAAACTGAAAATATACTGTATTCGAATGACACCAAAAATTAAGCCAATTGTTAGTCAGTCATCTTCTGCTCACATTTTGGCATCATCCTCAGAGAAGGTAGAATGCTGCTCAGTCTTAGGCTTATACCAGCCTGGGACACACAGTCCAAGAGCTACATCATGTTTCTCTTCATATAGGTTCATAGGTCCATAGGTAGGTACTAGGCTATCTACCCGAAGGCATTTATAAGCCTAGCTAGAATGTGTTGGCTTTCGCCGTCCCCTTAGATTAGTTCCCTGTGCCTCTGTCCAGCAGAGACACTGAAGTGATCCCCGGGGTAAACTTTCTGTTTCCCATCCACTCATCAAGGTTTCTCTTGAAGAGTGTTTGTGAGGAGCTCTGCCTAATGTAGATTGGAATCTTGTTGCAATGCATGGGAAGTCTCTGGGACAGGACTCTATCCCTCCAGTATGTTCAATTTATTGTTGTGGTGAGGTTTAGATCCCTAGAGCGTGTGGCTCGAGGGGATATGGTTTTCTTTAGGTGGAGCATGTCCATCAATTCTGGGTTGGACATGGCCTTGTATGTCAGTCAGAGATCACCTCCGAGTAGGCAGTATGCAACTGTGTACAGCTGGAGTTTCTTCAGTCGAGCTGCATAGGGCATCTGTTTGAGGCCAGTGGTCCTCTTGGTGAGGTACTTCTGTGGTCTTTCCAGCTGTTGCAGGTGTCTTGTAAAGTGCATCCCAAATGGGGCATTGTACTCTATGATGGGCCTAATGAGTGATGAGTAGAGGGGCACAATGATCTCTTTTGATCTGAATGCGAACCCTTTTGTAATTAGGTGGGCCACATAGAAGGATTTTCTAACCACTTTGGCAATGTGATTATCAAAGGAAAGATTACTATATACTTGGGTCTCCAGATCCCTTATTACGTCTTCCATATTTAGGGGACTACCACCTATGTGGTAGTTTGTGGGTAATTTGTTTTTTCCAAAGGGCATGACTATGCACTTTTTGGCATTTAGCTTGAGGCCGTGGTTTTGACACTAGGTATCTGTCTCAGTGAGACCCCTTTGGAGGATGTCTGTGTCAGCCGGAGAGTCAGTTATAACCCCTAGTTTGCAGTTGTCTGCGAACTTGGTCAGCCATAGTCCTCCTGTGCTTGTCTGTACATCTGAGAAGTATATGCCGAACAGGAAGGATCCTAGGACTGAGCCCTGGGGAATGCCACTTGTAACCAGTTTAGAGTCAGACCAAGCTCCCACAACTCTCACCATGTGGGTTCTGTCCATGAGCCGGTTGGCAGCCCATCTTGTGACAAAGGGGTTTATGTTCAAGCTGGTGAGCTTGTCTACAATACCAGAATGGGGAATAATGTCAAAGGCCTTTGTGAGGTCTAGGTAGGCTGTGTATACCACCTTTCCCTTGTCTGTAGCCTTGGTAACTGTCTCAAAGAAGTCCACCAGGTTTAGGAGGCATGATCTGCCCTTAACAAAGCTCAATTGGGTAGGGTCCAGTGTTTGGAGGTTTCCAATGTCTCTGTTAATGAGTTCCATGATGCTGCGCTCCATAGCCTTGCAGACCAAGCTAGTCAGGCTTATATGGCAATAGTTCCCAGGGTCTGCTGTGGCTCCACCTTTGTGGAGTGGAATAACCGTTGCTGTGCGTCACTCTATGGGCACGTAGCCTGTGGAGAGGCTGAACTTGAACAGTGTGTTTAGGTGAGGGGTTAGTTCATCTTTGAGCTCATGTAGGACACAGCCTGGGACACCATCCAGTCCCATTGGTGCAGTGTTTTTGGCTTTGGAGAGGGCTGTTTTAACCTGAGTGTCTGTGATTTCAGGGGCTCTACATTCTTCTGGTATGGTTATGGACCCTTTTGGGGTGAGAAGGGGGTGAAGTTTGCACTGAATCTGTCTGCCAGGATGTTGGCAATATCGGTCGGTTTAGTGTATTTTGTGCCATTCTGCACTAACTCCGAGCAGGTCTGAGCATTGCTACTTAGATTCTTGACATAGCTAAAGAAAGCCTTTTGGTTATCTTTGGAGTCCTTGGCAATTTTTCTTTTGAAGCTAGCCTTGGATAATTTTATGAGGGATCGTAGTTTCTTGCTGATACTGATCAGGGATGTCTTCCCTTCTTGGGATTTTACGCTTTTCTGTACTAGTTTCCTCCTTCTGTTGTATAGCTTGTTTATGGCAGGGGTCCACTAGACTGGTTTCCTTTTCTTGGAGGAGTGAATCTTGGTTTTCTTGGGATAGCATGATCCATGCATTCTTGTAGGTGCCAGTAGAATGCATTAGTAAAGGATTTTGCAGCTTGGACAGCACTATCCTTTAGCATGGGGGCTTTGAAACTTTCCACCTCGGTCTTAAGTAACGTGAAGTTTGCTTTTGAAAAGTTTTTCACTGTGGTTTCCTTGACCAGGGGTGGGAGAGGAATGTGGATATCCAGAGTGATTTGTTTATGGTCAGATCTAACCAGTGAGGGGTTGACCTCCTGTGTGGAACATAGGTCACCCATGTTGGTGATGACCAGGTCCAATATGTTGTCACCTCTGGTGGGAGTGTTGACCAGTTGATCCAGGGCATTTGAGTTTATGAATTCTAGGAAATGTTGGGCAAGGGAGTTAGTACTTGAGTAGTTCTCCCAGTTAATGTTTGGGTAATTGAAATCACCCAATATTAGGGTGTTTGGTAGGACCTTTATGTTTCCCAATGTTTCCAGAAATGTGGAATGGGGGTCCTGGGACATGGTGGGTGATCTGTAGCAAGCTACAATTTGAATTGCATTTTTGCCCATTGTTAGTTGCACGTGGATGATCTCTAAAGCATCGTGCTGTGCCACTAACCTGGAAGTGTGGGTATCCTTGATGAATATGGATATGCCCTCGCCTTTTGTATTTCAGTCCAGGTTCTCTGGCCGAAATGTATGGTATGAGTTGTAGCCTGGTAGTGCTGGAGTGCTCTCTGGAGCCTTAAACCAGGTTTCTGTCACTGCACATATATTGATTTTCTCCATACTGAGGAGTGCCTCGAGTGCGTGCATTTTGAGGTTTAGACTTCTGGCATTGAGTAGCATTACCCTCAGGTTTTTGTTACCTGTGCTATTTACTGCAGTGGGTTTGTCTTTTGAGCCTTGCCTAAAAAAGGCACTATGGGGGTGGCAAGAACCTTGGCCAGAATTCGAAAACCTAAGGGTGACAGGTGCAAGCTGTCTCTAGTGAAGCAGCGTGGCTTGTCAAGCATGTCACCCCAGGCGGACAGACACTGAATCCCCTTTGAATGACACCAGAAACTTAGCCAGTTGTTGAAATTGAGAATTTTTTCTTTATACCATGGTATCATTCTTGGTAAGGGCAGGATGCTACTCAGGGTCAGGGTCATACTGGCCTGGGCTACGTGATCAGATAGCTCTTCCATGTCTATTTTCATGTAGTCGAGGGAGGTATGGCTCAGGTCATTCACACCAACATGGACAATGACAGAGTCGTATTTGTACTTGTTCTGGAGTGACCTGAGTGCTTGTGTTATGTGGTGGATCCTGGCACCTGACAGGCAGCTAACAGTAATATTCTTCTTATTCAGCCTAGTGAGTGGAACATCAGTGTGCTGACAATAGAGTCACCTATTGCTAGTGTGTCGGGTATGTTATTTTGCCTTAAGGGCTGTGATTGCGTGGCACACTGGTTTTGTGAAGTATGTGTTTCATGGTTTGTGTTGGGGGGGTGGAGGTTGCTTGGATGTCTGCTTTGGAGGTCTCTGTTGCTTTTGCAGATTTTTATTTAGAGCCTCCAAGTATGTTTTTGTGTATCTATGTGTGTTTTTTGCCGGTGCTAGTTTAATGGGTCTATGTGAGACTGGTGGTGTGATGCAAGTATTTCCCTTCTCCTCTTGACTGTCTGATCCAGTCTTGGGTTGAGACAGCTTAGCCTCCAGTTTGGCTGTATAATTGCGTCTCCAGCATGTATTAGTGCTTGGTGGTAGGAGGAGAGGGTTGTCTGTGTACATGAGGCAGTTGTAAATTGCCTCAAAATGCCCAGATTCACCAGTTGGACTGGAGAGTACACCTGAAACTGCCCTTTGGACATGCCTGGATAGGTACAGTGAACTGTTTTACTGATTGGCTGGTAAGGTCGAATAGAGAGCCTTTGTCCTTCTGTATGGTATAGGGGGGTCTAGTGCAAGGGTTTATAAGTGCTTGCTATTACTTTTGAGCAAGTGCTGGGCTGAGAAATGAATGATTTAAGTGTTTAAGTTTAAAGTTTGTCTAGTTCCAAGGAAAAAATTGAAGAGGAGACTTTGTGAAGACAAGAATAGTTATACCCTAGCTAACCGGCGCTGCCCAGCGTGCAAAACTGGGCAAATGCAGTTTTTATAGCAGGGAAATGAAAAGAGAAATTAGCCCAAAATGGCCAATAAACTACTAATTTCTGGGCTGATACCACTCCTCCAGGGACAGATAGTCTGCTCAAAGCTCCCCTCTCTCACAGGTGAACAGAGAAACTTCCTTCTCTCCAAGGAAGGTATTATGGGCAAACACAGAGACTTGTAACATAGCCCTGAATTCAGCACTAACCTGAAAACTGGACTATACTAGCTTAGAAAGGCAGGAAACAAGTATTTTTTTTCAGAAAATAAAGCAGATACAATAAAAAAAACACTTTATATGCACAGAAAAGGATACTTATTGTTATATATCTCAGATCAGAGTTGTAGTCAATACCCCTAGTAATAAAGTAGGAAGAAACACAAATACAGTAAAAGAAGATGAATAAAGTGCAATTTTTATATATATAAAACAATAGAAAATGAACAAACTGATTTAAACAAGTTAACCAATTAACCAGAAAAAAGCTCAAAATGGAGCCATGTTCCAACAGTCTTCAATCTACTAACTGCACACTCCTGCCACTAGGGTGCAGGGGAACCTTCTCCAAAAAAAGCTGGCCTGGATCAGTGCTCAAGTTATACAAACAAAGCTAGATTCAGCAGGCCTGAATCTGGTCTATGCTACAGCAACAAGGTGCACCAATTTCGGAAGGAAACAGTTCAAATAAGCAGGCACAATAAGCCTGTGACCAGAAATTCCCAGCTCAGAAAGGCAGAATCCAGCCTCTCCTCCCATAAGAGTGCAGACCACAAATCTTGTAGAATAACTGGTCTGAAGCCCAAGTGTTTAAACCAGAACTAATACACTTTTAGAATAGCAGACACTGAGCCTTCAATCAGCAATTCCCAGCTTAGAAGGATGTAAGCTACCTGTCCTGCAACAACAGTGCAGACCACGAACCTTCTTAATGTAAAACAACTGGTATGAAGCCTAAGTGCTTAAACCAAAAGACTTAGAATGACAGTTGCAATTTAATCAGGCTACTAACAAGCAGTAATAAATGCAGCAGAATAAATACAACTGAGTACTTTTAAGAAGAGGCAAAAGCAAAATGAAGTAGGAGGAAACACAAATACAGTAAAAGCAGATGAATAAAGTGCAATTTTTTTTATAGTTTAGACAAGTGCTTCTCTGGTCAGTTACACCCATATGTACAATGACAGAGTCATACTGATACTTATAATTCAATGACCTGAGCATGTGCATGATCTGGCAGATCCTATCCCTTGATAGGTAGCCGACCAAGACCTTTTCCTTGCTCATCTTAGTGGGTGGAACATCTGTGCGTCTCACAATGAAATCATATATGACTACAACAGTTGTCTGTATGAAGATTTGCCTTATTTGCTTACGAGTTGAGACATCATAAGTTGAAGCTGTAGGTAAGTTAACTGGTCCTTCTCTGACCCTTTTCACCATGGGCATGATTAAAAAGCAATCTAAATCGTATATATGCTTCAGCAAATATAGTAATATCTATCCCATATCCAAAGTATATATCTGAAAAAAATACTTAAAAAAAGTTTCCCCAGTACATAGTCTTATGGTAAACCTTAATGAGATTGATCTTCTACTTTGACTTCTGTCTTGCTTCTTAGCCAGTGTTTTTTTTTCCTGAATTATATGTTAATTGAAATTCAGTGCTATTATTTCTCAATTATTCCCCAGTAACGGAAAGTATTGAATGCCTTAACAACTTCCAGATGGTCATTATGTATTGTCAACTCTTCAATGGCCGATTGCTCCAATGACCATATATGCTACTGAAACCCAGATCTTCTGGGTCAAAGTCAGGGCTCCATTTCTCTTTACAATTGTTAGAGCTCTTCTGATACCTCAAAAGACTGTAGAATTCCATCCACCACACACTAGTTCACTTTTCTTTTTTTTGTAAGAGAATTGTCAGTAGACTCTAGTCCCTGGGTTTTCTACCGTATTTAGCTCACCCTTTAATCTGAAAACTAGCAGGTGGCCCCCACATTTTTCTTGTTTAAATGATTTTGCTTGGACTTCCATGCCCTCTGAACTTTCTCATACAGCTGAGTTTATTCTACAAGTGACTGCACCTATGACATGCAGCTTCTTACTAGCTGTACTTAGTGTACAATAATTCCTACAAACTCTAAGCAAATGGGATAATTATTTTTAAAATGTGGACAGCACCTGTAATTGTGTTTGATTTGTATCTTCTAAATGACACAACACATAAAATAATAAACATTATGTGGCAAAGTCTATAGCAATAGAGGGTACTTTCTAAGCAATGATGTCTGCACATATGATATATTAAAAAATTGCATAACGTATTGCATAGTAGTTACAGTTTTTGATACATTTAGTTATGGTGTCACAGGATATAATGTTATCAGGTAACTCATATGTCCATCTATGTGCTGAGATTGAATAAGTTATATTTCTAAAAATGTGTGTACTTTTTATTTATTACTTTGTTTTTAGAAGATTTATATTAAGAAATCAGGCAATTGGAGAAAGCATTTAGTAAAGCTGACCCAAGCATCTGGAATGCTTTGCCACAGAATGTGCAAAATAGTGACATTCTTCCAGTATTTTGCAAGCTGCTAAAAATTTCATCTTGAAGAAAGATACAAGTGCAGCTGTCCTACGGATCATAACTATATCTGCATAAATTCCACTCTACATGTATATACCCTACAGGACTAATATTGCCTTTGCCATTTGTTTGTGACTCAGGGACTCACCCGATGACAGTTGATATAATTTTGAAAATCTGAAAACTCTGTAAATATTTGTTTTACAAATGCTCATATTATGGAATAATTGCAATCGTCACCACCATCTTCAACATCATCATCATTACTTTCTTGTTGCTCTATTTCTCAATGATTTTTTTTCTTATTGTTCAAATTTATTAAGCAATCTGTACTTGTTTAGGATAAATGAAATACCGAACTAATAAATACTTATTTAGTTCACCGCAGTGTATTTATATTATTTGTTTTTGCTCGTGAATGTACTGCTGTATGTTTGTTGTTGCCATTTGGCCAGGGTTTTGACTGCAAATGGTCTAGTATTTTGGGCCAGTTCATCTACCTAGTTAACAAAGGAAATAATAAATAACTAAATAAGTTACAAGTAGAGATAAAAACATTCAATACCATCCAAATTTTTTGAAAAAACAAATATCGGTATGCTGCAACTAATTCTTAGAGGAGTTGCTACAGATGTCAGTAAGAAGTAAAAATGTCTTGGTAATACTGTGTGTATAAAGCATATTTTGCCATAAAATGTATAATTAGAACCACACTAATTTGGAATATGTGGAGATTATTTGGCTACATTTATTCGCACCTTATCAACTGATGTTTACCATACAAGGTAGAACTTCAAAAAGGGATCTGAATTGTATAGTCATTTGAGAGTTACCACACCCAGTACTAATGCATTAGTATTAATGGGGCCAGTGACACTTAATACTGAATAAATCTTTACAGTGCATGTTTAGTTAAAGGAAGTGTTAGAAATGGCAGTTCATTATTTAACCTAATGTATTTTTCCATAATAATTACAAGACTATTCTATACAAGAGACCTATTATTTTGTGCACTGAGTTACAAAGAAGAACATTTCTAGTATTTATATAAAGGGTTTATCTAAGACCATGGAGTTAAGATAGGTCATCTGTACTTGCATAATTCTGGAATATGCATAGAGCAGAAGTAAAATCCATGCTTTGCAAATTATGTGGAACAAGGTGGGATGATGTGAGGTATTGCCAGCTATGCCAGGAGAAGTAGGGCAGTGGATGTATAACATATGCCAGCATAGCCAGCTGGAGTTTTGTAAAGAATTATATGTCATTTGTATATCAAACTGATTTGTACATGTGCTTTTGTTGAAAATGTATTTGTAAACCTGCTTGTGTTAAAAATGTATGAACAATGGGTCCTGCTGGGCAGAAAAGAAATACACCTATATGTCAGACTGTATTGTAACTGTTGAAATTAATATATTATAACAGAGGATACTGGAAGAGAAGAGGTTAATCTCAATCCAACTAACTTTGAAACATAGTCTGAAATTAAATTACCTGGTTTAGTCCATAAAGATTGCATCTTACAATTCTGATTGCAACCACAGACAGAATGCCTGTGAAAGCAAGAACTAGGCATCCTACTGTATTGTCCTTAGGAGTGAACTAATTGTTACCCTGGAAGAGTGGACGTTATTGAAATGGTTTTATAGTTCCAGATGCTGTAACACATCTTAGAAAAGCTCTATGTGTGTGTATTATGACACATATGTGCTAGATTCTGGTTCAGTTTCTAGTAAAGGGGTAATGTGGAAACTAGAGTCAGATGACCAGATGTATGTGATGTAATTCTGTAATCTAGTACTGAAATTATGTTTTAATACTAGACAAGGCAGACATTTCAGTGCAGTCTGTTTGTGAAACCAGTCAAAGAAGGACCACTCACCTAATCATCTTGCCTTGCTCTAGTAAATGAACTAGGTTACTGTAATTCTTTAGATCAGTCAGAAAAATATAGTGAGATTAGTTAAGTTTTGTTTTTCTGTATCTGTGTGAATCTTTCCATCACTGCTATTTTTAATATTTCCTGTAATTAAAACTCTAGTGTTTATTGTAAATAAATATTTAGTATTTTCAAGTTCTTTTATTATTTATTACTAAATATATTTAAACTTTTCATTGCGGCTCATCTTTTAGAGACTATTTTAACCTTTGAGAGTACTTATATTTATTTGGTGACACTGTGGCCACTCCTGAAAGCCTTGCTGCATTGGTCAAACACTACCATTTGTATTAGTATTAATTTTACTCAGTATAATTGGGTATCCTTGTAAGAGCATTAGAGTTCAGTAGCTGGCTTTGGAGTGTTCTGGTGGCAGTATCTACCTTATAGTCTTGGCAGAGGGGGCATAGCTGGTAAATCTGTGCCAGCCTTTTCCAAGTATGCATCTGTGTGTGAAAATCAAATTTCAAAGAGTGTGTGTGTCAGCTATTTGGAGCAGGGACACAGGGCATTGGTTTCACAAAGAGGGTGCCAGAGGACTTGGCTTGGAACACTCGGCTGAAGACTCAACTCTATAGCTGTCTCAGTGGGGACTCTTATTTGGGGCCTGGAGAGAGAGAGGGAAACCCAGACCCAGGACTGAGTATGCTCCATGTGTGTTCTTAAAGGAAATTGTGTTTGGTGCAGAGACCTGCATCCTAAAATACTACATGTATCTATTTTGTTCCAAGTGAACATCCCTCACTGGTGTCAGTGGTGAGGATTGAGGTACCTTGATTACTGGCCCAGAGGAGGGACATCACACAGGGTATGTAAAATTATTTTTGTTATAGTTCTGCATATACTCAGGTTTTAGTCATTAGGGTAGCAGTCCACCAACTAGTTTAAGCTATTAACCAGCTGCCAACCTGATAAGTAGCAAAAACAGATGTGCTGTGTAACAAAGTGAATTTTTTTGTTCAAACAAAAGAGATTTTGTTATGCTATTATCAGAGGTGCTAAAAACACCCAAGAGGATGGTAGAAACCACTGATACCACTGGAACCAAACTGCACTGCTGCTAACAGTCAGAAATGAAGTGAGCCACAACACGTAAATGTAGCTGAAAACTTTAATAACAAATAGCCACAGTTGTTGAGTGCTTTCTTCCCATTAAGGGACTTCATCAGAGCTGTTTGTCGTCATAAAATACCCAGTATAAATACAATCATTCCATGTCATGTGATACAAAAATTGACCAATAACATACAAAAAGCAGATATCAAATGGCAATAGCACTCTTAAACATTACTTACAAGTACTTAAAAGTAGTATTCAAATCAGTATTAAAAACATATATAAACATATGGGTCTACTTCAAATAAATGAAAGACCACTTACCCAAAGATGAGTTTACTGAGACAACAACACCAAAACTTTACATTAACGAATGATCACATTACCGAAGCTATTTACAGGGTAAGTATGTGCTTGACCAACATCAATAAATTTGTCCTTTGCCCCACTGTAGTGTGATCCCGGAGTTAGTATATTTAGTTGGGATGGTGTGGAGGGCACCGCCCCCCCACATTGCGCCTATCACCTGGGTGGGTTTGACATGCTGTGATGTGTGTTTTCATCGTTTCTTGACCAACTGCATACTTATCCTGTAATCTCAGTCGGTAATGTGGTCATTTAGTAATGTAACGCATCAGTGTTGTTATCTCAGTAAATTCATTTTCGGGTAAGTGGTCTTTCATTTATTTGAAGTAGACCCAAACATATCTATGTGCAAAACTGTATACTAAACATAATATTTTGTTATACCACCAGTTGTTTTAATTTTAACACTAATGAAATAGAACATGCTACCAAGTAGGTGTTCATATATTCTATCTTTAAACTTCTTAGAGGTTTTCCTGACATAGAAAGTTGGATTATGCTGGAAACTAGTCAGATAAACAACTTGGGTTGAGTCACAGTTAAAATACCCATTAATGCTTTATTTAATATCTCTAAAAAACACACTTTCACCTACTAGGATATGCTTACAATAAGAACAACAACCAGACTTAGCCATCATGATTTTTTACGTGTTCTCTTCTTGTCTTTTTCTCCAAAAGTGCTTTAAAGGATCTATCCTTCTTATATACTACCAAAGGCCCATTCCCGAAAACTTTCATGATTTTATAATCAGAGGAGAAAATACACCAGTTGTTCTTAATATGATAAAAAATGTCTGCACTATCTATAGAAAAAAACAATGATAAAAGTCATGGTGTAATTACCGCCTACCATTTCCTACCCACAAACCGTAGGCATAGCAGGTAAAATATTATCTATGGCTCCTTTCTTCAAATTATTGTCAACTAGATAACTTCAGTAAGGGGGCATATACACTATTAAAATGCTTTAGAAGTACCTCATTTTTTAATTTCTGTAAGAAAGTTGGAAGGGTAACAACGTTTACTAAACATATCAAACAAGATGTCACATTCCATAACAAATACTTCATCCTCAGTGATCATCCTCGCTAACCTCACCAGTTGCCCCTTGATTACTGCCCTCTTTTGATGCTTAAGGTGTCAACTGGTGAAGTGAAGATATGCATTCAAAAATTTTGTTTTCCTATATAAATTTGATCTAAAACTTCTGTGAATCTTATCTTACACAGTTTTACATCTAAAAAGAAATGCATTCAGCATCATAAACAAATTAAAATTTTAAAAAATCAGTTGAACTATTTATATATTCATTAAATTCTTTTAAGCAGAATTCTGTATCCATCCGTAAAATAAAAATATCATCCAGATAATGGTTATAGTAAGACCAACAACCACTGTAAATACAATTTAGCACAAATTTATATTTCCATTGTGCCATCACCAGGTTTGCAAAACTGGGGACACAAGCCACCTCATTGCCTCTCCAGTCACTTGTTTAAATAACTGCCATTCAAAAAATAGGAATTTGTTAGTTAATACAATCTCCATAAGGCTTGTGCCTGTGTTAACTTTATCTGTCGCCATCAAGTTAATATCAAACAAGACTTCCTCAAACCATCTCATCCCCACGTCGTGGGGTATAACAGAATATAAATTATTCACATCAATAGTGACAAAGAAACAATCCTCATCATGTGCAACAGTATTAATTTTACTTAAAAATGCCAATAATCATGACAAATGTGCAATATGTGACCAATGGAATCCTTTAACTGATGGTCCAAAGATTTCTAAATATAATGAGTTTTGGATCTGTTAGCATCAACAATAGGTCTAAGGTGGGGTCAGTCATACACTTATGAGGTGAATACAGCTTATGCCAAGATTGATATGGCATTATTCAACATGCTTATGCAGGGGAAAATTAGTCAAGATGACTACATATTTATGGAAACAACCATCCGGTCATTGCTGGAATCTTTGGGATTCCTAAAATCATAAGTGTATGACTGACCCCACCCCCCCACCCCACCCCCCTAGACCTATTGTTGATGCTAACAGGTGCAAAACTCATTATATTTTGAAATTTTTTGCCCATCAGTTAAAGGATTCTACTGATCAAATATTACAAATGTGTCATGATTCATGGCATTTTTAAATAAATTTAATACTGTTGCATATGCTAAGGATTGTCTCTTTGTCCAGCATTGTCTGTCTTTCTATGTCAGGAAAACTTCTAGGAAGTTTAATGATAGAATATATGAACACCTAACTGAAAGTAAAAAAATATAAAAATGCAAATGCCCTTTTTAGGCACATATTAGACCACCCCTTACATGTTTTTAAATTTACAGTATTAGGTCAGGTTAAGAAAGATATGAGGGGTCAGTAGCTGATGAACATTTACCTAAATCTGAATTGATATGACAGTTAAAATTAAATGCTTTGGAAAAACCTGGATAGAATAAAGCATGTTCGATTTCATCAGTGTTAAAATTAAAACAACTGGAGGTATAACATTTTACATTTAGTATACAGTTTTGCACATATATAGGTTTATATATGTTTTTAATATTGATTTGAATGCTACTTTTAAGTACTTTGAAGTAATGTTCAAGAGTGCTATTGCCATTTGATATCTGCTTTTGTATGTTATTAGTCAATTTTTGTATCACATGAAATTAAATGATTGTATTTATACTGGGTATTTTATGATATCCAATAGTTCTGATGAAGTCCCTTAATGGGAAGAAAGCACTCAACAACTGTGGATATTTATTTTATTTATTTTATTTTATTTATTTTACATTTGTTAATCGGGAGGGTCCGACTGGATACAGGTCCATTTTCAGCGGAGACCCGGGGAGAAAAGCTCCATGTTACACTCTTAGCAATTATACAGTTCTAAGCAAGTTTTAAGAACAAATTTAGGTGTTACATTATTTAGAGTAGTACAAAAAGGAAAATTCCACAGCATATAATGCATTTGTTAGAAGTAATAAGTAGTAGAAAATTAACATGATTTTTTTTATGTATATTCTCATTCACATTACATTAGCATTTGTAGAGACATATATATATATATATATATCTATATATATATATATCTATATATATATATATATATATATATATATATATATATATGTTGACATCCACACATCAAGAATATAGGTATTGAAGTAAGACCAAGATGAAAATATGAAGTTCTCTGATAAGGTTTATACCTTTCTCAGATACAGATTATAGCCTATACCAGGTACAGATTTTAGTATTGTAGTGAACAGGTGATAGTATGTTTTATCCTATTGTACTGATGCTGAGTTTGGATGAAAAGCAAGGATATTAGCAGGGATATTTATGGAAAGTGTTAGAGAGAAGCAGAATCGTTGCAACTGTGCATAGTTATTGTTTACCCTTGGGAGTAGCAAGAGCAGAGCCAATTGTTTGAATAATGGGATTCCAGGAGGTGTTTGAATTGGGTACTAGAAGTAGTGGTAGTTATGTGGTTTGGGAGTGAGTTCCAATTTTGGGCTATTGTGCAGGAAAGAGAGATTTTCCTGCTTCATTTTTATGTCTGAATACATGAATGAGGTTTTGTCTGCTGGATCTTAGGGCTCTAGAGGAGTTGTGAGGCTGAATTAGTAGCTGGAGTGCCGGTGTTTTCTCAGGGTAGTAATAAAGTTTATGTGCTACTGTGGCTTGATTAAGTCGTAGTAGCTGATGAAGCTCCAGCCACTTGAGTTGCATTAGTGAATGACAATGATGGGACCTATTTGTGGAGTCTGTAGCAAACTTGGCAATCTTGTTGTAACATGATTCCATTTTGCGAAGTTCAGTAAGGTGAAGATTAGTTAGGATAGGGGAGGCATAAAGAAGGATAGAGAGGAGGTGGGTTCTAGCAATAGTAGCTTTGGCCTGTTTAGTCATGAACTTTTTATTTCTATAGAGGAATCCTAATTTTCTGTTCACCTTTTTGATGGTTTGTGCTATGTGGATATCAAATTTCAGGTGATTATCAATCTCCACTCCTAGTAGTTTTGTGTTCTTGGTTGGCGTGATTTGAATATTATTTTTTGAGTTTATGATGAGGCTATAGTTTGGGTTAGATGATCTGCCAGGGGTAAATAGGATTAGTTTTGTTTTCTTGGGATTTAGAAGTAGTATGTTAGAAAACCAGGTTTCGGCTAGAGTAAAGTTATTTTGGGTAAGGGTATGTAGTTCCATTATGCTGGGGGAAGCACATATTATGGTGGTGTCATCAGCATATTGTACTACTGAGGCAGTGAGCAGGGAAGAGGAGATGTCATTAGTGAAAAGAGAGAACAACAGTGGGCCAAGGATTGATCCTTGTGGGACTGCTATGGATACTGGTAAGAGGGGGGACAGCTTTTCTTGCCAGAGGACTGCTTGTTGGTGTTCTGATAGGTAACTGTTGAACCATAGTATAGTGGAGGAGGATATGTTTAGTCTAGACAGAGCTTTGAGGAGCATATTGTGATTAACCATGTCAAAGGCTTTTGATAAGTCCAGGAAAATGGATGATACAAAAAGACCTTTGTTTCTGTAGTGGTTGACTGTATTGGTGTAAGATAGAAGAGCGGTGGTTGTACTATGGGAGGGTCTAAAGCCATGTTAGGATTGGATAGTAATTTGTTTTGTTGGAGATACTGCATAAGTTGTAAGTGAACAACTCTTTCTAAAATTTTTGATAAGGGTGATAGTATGGCTATAGGGCGATAGTTGGTCAGCTCTAAGGAGTTGCCTCCTTTGTGCAGAGGAACAATGTGGGATGTTTTCCAGAGGGCTGGTACTTTGTGTTCAGAAAATGACCTATTTATGAGAATTGACACTGGATATGATATGGCCTCTGCTGATATTTGAAGGAAATCTGCAGGAAGTTTATCGGCTGTTAGTGTGGTTGGTTTTAACTTCTTAAGGAGGTTTGAAATCATTTTAGTGGACACTGGATGAAGGGAAAAGCTAGAGGTGTGATTTTTTGTATTACTGTTGGTTGTAATGGATGACTGTGTTGGAGTGCCAGTATTCTTTGGGTATTAGCTAGATTTTGTACTGTTTCTGTGAAGAATTTATTAAATTGTGTTGGGATATTATCTTGGCTATTTGGTAACACAGAGTTAGGGGTGGATGCTTTCCCAGGGTGAAGTAAGCTGTTTATGGAAGCCCAGAATTTTTGGGGGTTATGGGTATATTTATCTTGTAGTGTTTTATAATAGTTGGACTTGTCAAGTTTAGTTAGCCTTTTGGCTTTATTACGTAGTTCTATGTACTTTTGCCTTATGGTACTATTTTTATCTTTATGAGATGCAACCAGATTTTGTCCCTTTCTTTCATTGTACTTTTTGTCTCTTTTGTTAGCCATGGGGCATGGTATGTTTTTGGCCTAATAGTTCTAGAGGGTGCGTGATAGTCTAGGATTTGTAGGAAGGTTGAGTTAAAATACTGTACTGATTCATTGAGAGGTAGGTGCTTGAGGGGGAACCAATTGCAACAACTTAGTGCCTTATTAAAGTCCTTGACTATAAAGATTAATTTATTACGTATTACTCTGAGAATAGGTAGGTTGGGGAGATGGTAGGTTCTGTTCCTGATTATGTAGGTGGGTTGATGGTCACTTAGACTGACAGGAAAACAGCCTGATTGTTGTACAAGAGTGGGGTGGGATACCAGAATCCAATCCAAAATGGATTGATGTTTAGTTGTTTTGTCAATTCTGGTGGGGGTAGTAATTATATGGGTGAACCCATGGAGGTTGATGTGATCTGAGGGATGGTGTTTGGTGCAGTTGATCCAGTCAATGTTAAAGTCACCTAGTAGTGTGGTTTCGTAGGGAGGGAGTGTGAGAACCAATTTAACAGGTTTTCCATTATAGGAACGTTATTACCTGGTGGGAGGTAGGCACCTGCAATGAATATATGTTTGTTGGTGTTTAGTTTAAGTTTAGCAAGGATAAGTTCTATCTTGTTGAATTCTTCGTTATTATGCTCAACTAATTCTAGGGTGAGGTGATTTGGAAATAGAATTGCAACCCCTCCACCCTTTTTCCCTATTCTGTCTCTGCGTATGATATCATAACCTGGGGCTATGATCTCATTATTGTGGTGATCAGGTTTGAGCCATGTTTCAGTTAATACCACAATGACAGGTTTATACAAGGCTAATAAGGCATGCAGGTCATGAATTTTGTTCAGTACACTTCTTACATTTATATTTAGAAAGAGGAGAGATGATTTGGGTTTGTAGAAGTGGGGATTTGGTAACTGTATTTCGGCTTTTTCTGTTGGGATTGGGACCAAGGTTTGGGTGTATGTCTCCACAGCAGGAGAGTTTTTGCAGTAGGTTTAGGTAGAGTTTGGCTAATTTATCAAGAATTTTAGATAGCTTGTGTGAGGTGTGAGGGTTAGTTTTGACTGATAACTTATTGTAAAAGAGGGATGGGGATTGAAAGGAGGTAGTGTTGTGGTTTGGTATGAGAAAGTTATTTAGTAGTGTGTGGTTAGCTGTGGGTTCTGTTTGCCATGGGGGAAGAAAAGTGATATGTAGTTAGGTGTGGTAGGAGGAGAGTATAGAGAGTAGAAATAGGATGGAGATAGTTGACAGGTAGAGTAGCATTTGTAGTTGAAGGGTTTTTTTCAAGCTATACATGTTATTAGATTTGGTGAGGATAATTTCTATTTAGGGAGTGTATTAGTGTGTGTGTACTAGGTGATATGCTTGGGTGTGTTAATAAGGGTGTGGTGGTTATAGTTTATGTTGCAGTTGATTGCTGGGCTGTAATTGGATAATTGTGAAGGTGTGAATTGCTGATGGGTGTGGTGTTTAGCTATAAGTTTGAGTGATCTAGGGGTGTGTGGGAATGGGGATAGGGTAGAGGAATGAAGTGAGCCCGAGCGGTACTGAGTGTGAACGGAGCAGGGTAGCAAAATCGTGGAAGAGGCAGGGTGATAGAAAGAAACAATCAGTGAAAGGGTTTGCAGGAGGACAGAGCTAAGTTTATCTAGGAATAAGTCTATGTATTCTCTCTTTTATGCACAAGGCTATGGAGGAGGGTTTAGCATACACAAAGCAGGACACAAGACTAGGAAGGGGGGGGAATGATCACTAAGCTGTGAGTGAGGCTAGGGAGCTGAGTGGGGGGATAGAGGAGGAAGAGGGGATTACTGGGTTAGGGTTAGGTGAGAGAGAGTATGTGTGGCTGGATTAGACAGTATGGGAAGAATATAGAGACAGTAGTATGAGGTAGTCAGAGACTGTGTGGATAAAGAAGATAATGTATGGAGAGGGAGCAAAAAGTAAGAAGAGGTAAGGGCAATATCAGTAGTAGCTTTAGTGGAGAGATAGGGAGCTAACAGAGAACGTGGCTGGTCAAGTGGGTAGGGGTAGAAGGACAAGTAGAGAACCTAGGTGAGGGGTGGGATACGCAGAGATGTGTTGTAGCTGACCAGGTACCTAACAATATCAAAACACACTAGTAGGCTAGGAGGATTGGTTAAATGTGATGTACTTAATACATACTTTGCTTTGATTTAATAGCACAGTTGCTGTAGAGGATACCACAGAAGTCAGAACTCAAGGGGAGTGGGTATTCTTCTTTTAGTTGGTTTGGGTTTGTGAACCCTTAATATTGATACCAAGGACCTGTAAAATAAGATGGAAAAGAGTAAGAAGGTGAGTTGACTTAAGTCTATTTCTGAGGAAACAAGGCAGTAGTGAGGAGGGGGTGGAAATATAGGGATAGTAAGTAAGAGAGATAGTTACATGCAAGAAGACAGTAGTAAGGACAGTTAGAGGGTTCTTGAGGGGAAAATGTAGTAAGAAAGAGGGTAGGTAGGAGAGTAATGATGATAGTAAGGCTATTATATTTGAAGGAGAGAGGTGTAAGGATAGTAGACAAAGGAGATTAAGTAATGGAGACTTATAAGTAGCTGAGGAGATAAGCAGTTAAAATAGTATATCTTACAGTGCTTTTGCAACAATTATCTTATTACAATTGCTGGATATAAGAAGACTTGTTACAGTAAAAATGGCACTAATTACAACAGTAGTAGCAGGCTCATAAGTTTCTGCACACTAGACAGTAATAAAGCTAATAAAGCTACTAACAGTGATAGCAGGCTCTTAAGTTTATGCTCACTAGACAATGCTAAAGCAACTAGTTAAAGTAAGATGCCAGAGTAATTTACATCAATACTGACAGACTCTTAAATTTCAGCTTGGCTAAACACACTTTGTGATATACAGTATAGTAGGAATGCGGTTGATTCAGCATATGTAAAATACATGGCGTTAATCCATTACATCAGTATAGTCTTTCCTATCGCATTTTAAACAGATAATTTCAGCAGAAAACATCATATCTACAGCTTGGTAATAACACCAATGATCCCGCTTGCTAAAAAACACATGGCGACATTGTATTAGCGACATTACAGTGGAAACACTATTTCTACCGCTTAATAAAGCATCTGCAGCTTGGTAATAACACCAGTGATGCCGCTTGGTAAAAAACATGTGGCGACATTATTTTAGCGACATTACAGTGGAAATGCTATTTCTACTGCTAAATAAAGCATCTGGCAATGTAATTTTGAAATAGGGACATTAAAACAGCTAATTCTGACCAAAGACACAATTTCAACAGCTTGGTAAAAACGCTGGTAGTGCAGCTAGCTAAAAACCCGTGGCAATATTATTTTGGTGAACGTACAGTGGAAATGCCATTCCTACATGCTAATGAAGCCTATGGCAATGTTAGATTAAAATAAGGACACCATTCGAACAGTTAAATGCATGTATAAGGTGGATAACATGTAAAAGCAGAGGGCAGTTTAGCTTTAACATACATTTAAGACCAAAAGGAAATGAATACAATCATAAGCAAGGCACCGTTTGTCCAACTCATTCAAAAGCAAAAATAGTAACCATGCAAAATAGTACAGAGCATAGCTTACTCGCAAGGTATGTAAGAGTTTATCAAGAGACTAAAATCAAGAAACATAGCCAAATTACAGCATTTGAAGCCTGAGTAAGACTTTAAGTTAAGCACTTACCTGGTCAGCTTGTGCACACAACCGCGATAGGGGTATAGAAGCAAAGAAATGGCGCATGAGTCAAAGTGTGGCTTTTCTTAGCCGCAAGGCATAATGGGAGGGAGGGATGACGTAACATTACGGGAGATAAGGAGGAGAAGTTTATTAATAGAAGTAATAGGTGGCGTAATACCATCGTGGAAGAGGCAGGGTGATAGAAAGAAACAATCACTGAAAGGGTTTGCAGGAGGACAGAGCTAAGTTTATCTAGGAATAAGTCTATTTATTCTCTCTTTTATGCACAAGGCTATGGAGGAGGGTTTAGCATACATGAAGCAGGACACAATACTAGGGAGAGGGGAAAATGATCACTAAGCTGGGAGTGGGGCTAGGGAGCTGAGTGGGGGGATAGAGGAGGAAGAGGGGATTACTGGGTTAGGGTTAGGTGAGAGAGAGTCTGTGTGGCTGGATTAGACAGTATGGGGAGAATATAGAGACAGTAGTATGAGGCAGTCAGAAACTGTGTGGATGAAGAAGATAGTGTGTGGAGAGGGAGCAGAAAGTAAGAAGAGGTAAGGGCAATATCAGTAGTAGCTTTAGTGGAGAGATAGGGAGCTAACAGAGAACGTGGCTGGTCAAGTGGGTAGGGGTAGAAGGACAAGTAGAGAACCTAGGTGAGGGGTGGGATATGCAGAGATGTGTTGTAGCTGACCAGGTACCTAACAATATCAAAACACACTAGTAGGCTAGGAGGATTGGTTAAATGTGATGTACTTAATACATACTTTGCTTTGATTTAATAGCACAGTTGTTGGAGAGGATACCACAGAAGTCAGAACTCAAGGGGAGTGGGTGTTCTTCTTTTAGTTGGTTCAGGTTTGTGAACCCTTAATATTGATACCAAGGACCTGTAAAATAAGATGGAAAAGAGTAAGAAGGTGAGGTGACAAGTCTATTTCTGAGGAAACAAAGCAGTAGTGAGGAGGGGGTGGAAATATAGGGATAGTAAGTAAGAGAGATAGTTACATGCAAGAAGACAGTAGTAAGGACAGTTAGAGGGTTCTTGAGGGTAAAATGTAGTAAGAAAGAGGGTAGGTAGGAGAGTAATGATGATAGTAAGGCTATTATATTTGAAGGAGGGAGGTGTAAGGATAGTAGACAAAGGAGACTAAGTAATGGAGACTTATAAGTAGCTGAGGAGATAAGCAGTTAAAATAGTATATCTTACAGTGCTTTTGCAACAATTAGCTTATTACAATTGCTGGATATAAGAAGACTTGTTACAGTAAAAATAGCACTAATTACAACAGTAGTAGCAGGCTCATAAGTTTCTGCACACTAGACAGTAATAAAGCTAATAAAGCTACTAACAGTGATAGCAGGCTCTTAAGTTTATGCTCACTAGACAATGCTAAAGCAACTAGTTAAAGTAGGATGCCAGAGTAATTTACATCAATACTGACAGACTCTTAAATTTCAGCTTGGCTAAACACACTTTGTGATATACAGTATAGTAGGAATGCGGTTGATTCAGCATATGTAAAATACATGGCGTTAATCCATTACATCAGTATAGTCTTTCCTATCGCATTTTAAACAGATAATTTCAGCAGAAAACATCATATCTACAGCTTGGTAACAACACCAATGATCCTGCTTGCTAAAAAACACGTGGCGACATTATATCAGCGACATTACATGGGAAACGCTATTTCTACAGCTTAATAAAGCATCTACAGCTTGGTAATAACACCAGTGATGCCGCTTGGTAAAAAACACATGGCGACATTATTTTAGCGACAATACAGTGGAAACGCTCTTTCTACCATTAAATAAAGCATCTGGCAATGTAATTTTTGAAATAGGGACATTAAAAACAGCAAATTCCTACCAAAGACACAATTTCAACAGCTTGGTAAAAACGCCAGTGGTGCAGCTAGCTAAAAACACGTGGCAATATTATTTTGGTGAAAGTACAGTGGAAACGCCATTCCTACATGCTAATAAAGCCTATGGCAATGTTAGTTTAAAATAAGGACACCATTCTAACAGTTAAACGCATGTATAAGGTGGATAACATGTAAAAGCAGAGGGCAGTTTGGCTTTAACATACATTTAAATCCAAAAGGAAATGAATACAATCATAAGCAAGGCACCGTTTGTCCAACTCATTCAAAAGCAAAAATAGTAACCATGCAATATAGTACAGAGCATAGCTTATTCGTGAGGTACGTAAGAGTTTATCAAGAGGCTAAAATCAAGAAACATAGCCAAATTACAGCATTTGAAGCCTGAGTAAGACTTTAAGTTAAGCGCTTACCTGGTCAGCTTGTGCACACAACCGCGATAGGGGTATAGAAGCAAAGAAATGGCACATGAGTCAAAGTGTGGCTTTTCTTAGCCGCAAGGCATCATGGGAGGGAGGGGTGACATAACATTACGGGAGATAAAGAGGAGAAGTTTATTAATAGAAGTAATAGGCGTAATACCATCGTGGAAGAGGCAGGGTGATAGAAAGAAATAATCAGTGAAAGGGTTTGCAGGAGGACAGAGCTAAGTTTATCTAGGAATAAGTCTATTTATTCTCTCTTTTATGCACAAGGCTATGGTGGAGGGTTTAGCATACACAAAGCAGGACACAAGACTAGGGAGGGGAAAATGATCACTAAGATGGGAGTGAGGCTAGGAGCTGAGTGGGGGGATAGAGGAGGAAGAGGAGATTACTGGGTTAGGGTTAGGTGAGAGTCTGTGTGGCTGGATTAGACAGTATGGGGAGAATATAGAGACAGTAGTATGAGGAAGTCAGAGACTGTGTGGATGAAGAAGATAGTGTGTGGAGAGGGAGCAGAAAGTAAGAAGAGGTAAGACCAATATCAGTAGTAGCTTTAGTGGAGAGATAGGGAGCTAACAGAGAACGTGGCTGGAAGGACAAGTAGAGAACCTAGGTGAGGGGTCGGATAGGCAGAGATGTGTTGTAGCTGACCAGGTACCTAACAATATCAAAACACACTAGTAGGCTAGGAGGATTGGTTAAATGTGATGTACTTAATACATACTTTGCTTTGATTTAATAGCACAGTTGCTGGAGAGGATACCACAGAAGTCAGAACTCAAGGGGAGTGGGTATTCTTCTTTTAGTTTGTTTCTGGTTTGTGAAACCTTAATATTGATACAAAGGACCTGGTCAGCTTGTGCACACAACCGTAATAGGGGTATTTGTTATTACAGTTTTCAGCTACATTTCCTTGTTGTGGCTCACTTCATTTCTGACTGTTAGCAGCAGTGTTGTTTGATTCCAGTAGTATCAGTGGTTTCTACCATCCTCTTGAGTGTTTTTGGTGTTTTATTTGGTTCCAGTTTGTGTTTTATTATTAGAGGTACGCCTTTGGAGATCAAGGCAGTTTATGTTGTAATTTCATGTTACTTCTGCTTGTGTAACACTTACAGCATGGGACTTAAGCACACCACATATACCTAGCTTGATCCACTGCCACGTTTTCTCTACAAAGGTATACACTGGATAAAATTGCTAATCAAAATTTCTAATCACCCCAAATAACTAGTATGTGTTCTCTTTATACTACATAAAGCTATTTCTAATCACCCCAAATAACTAGCATGTGTTCTCTTTATACTACATAAAGCTATTTCTAATCACCCCAAATAACTAGCATGTGTTCTCTTTATACTACATAAAGCTAAAGTTCAAATATTTATCAGGGAAGGTGCTGTGAGATTGTACAAAACATTGATAATTTAACCAGCTTATGAAATGACTGAAGAGTTCTATTCTCATTCAATTCACTGTACTAGACAAGGGGTGTGACTATCCCAATTTGCAGACAAGTTAGATAAAACCATGATCAAAAGCAGATGGTTGTCTCTTATTTGGTATAACCAAGCCACAAACACAAAATCTGTGACAGAAGTGATAGAATAGCTGCCTCTGAACAGGTAACCAGCATTTTCATCCACATGGCTATTGGTTACAAGGACCAAACCAAAATAATTCAAGTACATTATTTATTACATCAGACTTGCATGCATTAGTTCCAGCCTTAGACAAAGGCTTCACCAAATGAGCAGTGGGATCCCTTGACTGTTAGCCGCATACTCCGACAGAACTGTGCAGACTATCTGACTACAAGACTGAGCATACTATATTTTCCATGTCCTCTACCCCAAGGGTGACTGTAACTCCCACATAACTGGATCAGATCTCACCACATGAATCCACACCGAAGGATCCCTGACCATGTATGCATTCAAGCAATGCCCAACATGTAGCCTGTTTAATACACTTCCGCAAATAAAGGAGAATAATCATACAAATGGGACACTTTCATCAGAGAAAAACATGAGAGCACAGTCAGTAATCAGAAAAAAAGAGATGACAGTTCAGCAAATATCATACAATTCTGCTTATACTCTGTCTACATACTGCATTTGCCCTTGTTGACAATGTGACATTAAAAGGCTTTAAATAATCAAGTTAACTACCTGGTTAACAAATGATTAATTACATGAGACAAACCACAACCAGTTTCACAGGAATAACTTCTTTATTATAAAATGAGTTCAAATAATTTCAGAAGACAGTCAAGAGCAATGGTTAAATGAGGTGTCACATCTGTTCCAATAATCTATGCTACTCAAATTATAGCAGACCTGCATGTATCACTGCCCACTTCTCACATTAAGGTAGACGATAAATCTCAGGTTAAAGCATTAGAAACGTGGTAGAAATTTTTGTACCTAATAAATATTAGACCACATTAAAGGTGACAGGAAAACAGTTAAAGTGTATCCATTTCAACCATAAAGCATCTCACAAAACCATATTACCAAAGAAAGTTATTATATGGGCATAGAAAAAAAGGAAACTCAAGTACATATATGTATTACAGTTTTCTCAAACTCATTAAATTAATAGACATCTGAGCAAAGCAAGTAACTACATTTTATGAGCGGAAGAGGAAAGAGATTTTTTCTGTCTCGTCTAATTAACAAGGGATCCATCCCAGTGCTAGAGGAGCAGAACACATAATCCACTTTATAACAAATAAATGAGACTGTGTTACAGTGCACTTTACTAAAACACATTAATACAGTTGATGTCACTAAGAAGAGGATAAAGAATAAGCATTTGTCTTCTAACAGAGCATAAGAAGTAATGTAAAATAACAACAAACAGCATACTTCTTTAAGAAAGATCTAAAACCAAATAACTATACCTGGAATAATTAATTTATTTTATTTATTATGGGCTTGTCCATGGTGCATTTTCAGCCATGACTTTTGCAAAATCAGTAAGAGAAAATTTGTTGCATTTTTTACGTTTTTATATACACACACACACACACACACACACACACACACACACACACATACACACACACACACACACACACACACTTAACTCAGATTACATTGGCTGACTGGCATATGAGAGAACCTGAGTCAAAAGTGAAATAAAATGCAGCAACTTGAAGACATGACTGCAAGCGTATGAATACACTTTTTTAATTGTTTATTAAATTATTTTGTACATATTTTAATTTGATTCTGTGTGTATACATGTGTCTGTGTGTTGGCATGTCTTTGGGGGGTATTGCACTGGGATGCACTAAATGTGTTGATCATGATCAGACATGTGAGTTGTATATAACCATATAAGTTGTTGTTACTGTTGACCTGAGTATGAGTGTGTTGGTGTGTCTGTCTGCCTGCTTCTCTTTGCAGAGAGCTGCAGCAGTTTGTATTTTAAGTGTCTGACAGCAGCAAACTGAAATTCATTATTGCAGTTACTGTTTCTGTGCATATTCATTCATTTGATCACATTAAAGTCAGAAATCTGAGGTACATGCTGTCATACAAGTAGCTATAATTGGTGTATGTGTGTGTGCATCTGTGTAAGCATGGGTGTGTGTGCGTGTGTGTGTGTGTGTGTGTGTGTCTGTGTGTGTGTGTGTGTGTGTGTGTGTGTGTGTGTGTGTGTGTGTGTGTGTGTGTGTGTGTGTGTGTGTATGCCTCTCTCTGTATTTCGGTGTGTGTACAAGGTTGTAGTGAGTTGCTCTGAATGCTTCTAACAGCAACAAGGTGAAAACATTAGCATATCCATTAAGTAGCTATTTATTCCTTTAATCACAGTCAGGCATTTGACATGAACACAGTCAATAAATTTGCTGTACCTGGTGGACATCTGTGTAAGTGCATGCATGTTTGAGTTTGTGTGTATGTGTACAGAGGGTTGCAACTTGTTGCACTGAATGGGTCTGTTGCCAATAAAATTAAATAAATTCTTGTGGCAAATATGTGTGTATTTATTCATCACAGTCAGACATCTGAAGTATTAACCATCATACAAGTGGCTGTAGTAGTCTGTCATCCACCCATGTAGCTAAAGTAGTTAGGAAGACCTTCTACATTGCCCACCTTATCATGAAGGGATCTCATCTAGATCAGGGGGGGTCATAGTCTCCTTACTCATCATCATCATCAGAATGATTCTATTCAGTTGCTTACCGCTTGCTCAGAGGTGACCTTTGCCCTAACATACAAAGGCCATGTCAAACCCAGATTTGATGAATATGCTTCACCTCAAAATCTAGATCCATCAGAGCCACACAAGCGGGGAGACTTAAACCTTGACCGGCTATTAATAGGGCGTGCCTGGGATAGATTCATCACCCAAGACTCCCTACTCCCTAACAAAAAATCCATCAAATACATGCAGAGCACCTCGCTAGAAATCTTGACCAATGGATGGGAATGCAGATATACCCAGGATTACCTCTCAGTCCTGTCTTGTGACAGAGCACAGAAAAAATATGGATAGTTAGTTCCCCATATACTAAAGCCTAAGCCACATTAGTGAGTGGGTGGGTATTTGTGACTGTGTATTTGTGTGTGTGTGCATGTGTGTGTGGGGGGGTGAGTGTGTGAGTGTCACAGGAGGATTGAAATGGGTTGCACTATATGTATATGACAGCACTGAGCTGCAGTACATTACTATTATGTATTCATTAATTTGATACCAGTCACACATCAGACATGTACACAGTCAATAAAGATTCTGTAGTTAGGGGGCATGTTTGTGTGTGGGAGTTTGTATTGAAATAAATTACTGTTAACAAATTATGCCTATTTTTTATTTCAATAATCTATTTATGCTGTGTAATTGTGGGGTAGATGGTCTTTCTGTGGATGAAAATGAATCTGAATGACTCTTTTTTTTCCAAGTTAAGATTTCATTATTATGGCATACAGGACCAATGTGGGTAGCAAACTGGATTATTTCACTTAGGTACTGCTTGTGTGAAACAAAGTTGAATACATTACTGTGATCATTATTTTTTTCACAGTCAGACATATGAGGTATACAAAGTCAACAAAGTGGCTATGACTGCTGGGCACAGAGGCTCTCAGTGGATGAAGGTGGTTGACTCTGCTGTCATTTGCCCAAGTTAAACTATCATTATTCTGGCTTTGCAATATTAATGTGTATTTGTATAAAGCAAGATGGGATACGTAATTGAGTCTACTGCTCATGTGAAACAAATTTGAACTAGATTATAGTGTCCATATTTTTATCATATTCCAATATTTTAAGTGTACACAATGAATAAGTAAAAAGTTGTTATAATTGCTGGGTATAAGAAATATCTGGGATGAAAGTGGCTTACCAACTTATTTGCTCAAAATAAAAAAAAATCATTATTCTGACTATTTATGACTACTGTATATTCATCTGCAAAGTAAACTGGAAATCTTTACTGTCATTATTCTTTGCATGAAACAAAGTTGAAATACATTACTGTGGTCATTATTTGTACCACAAAAAGACATTCAATGTGCACACAGTCAAAATGTGGATAGAATTGCTGGGAGAAGGGTCTGTATGTGGATGAAAGTAACTGACCCATTAGAAGGCTAGTATATATTTGTGCAAAGAAAATCAGAATACTTTACTGTGGCTACTGCTTGTGTGTAACAGAGCTGAAATGCATTACTATGCCCATTAAATTTTAATCAAAGTAAGACTTCTGAGATATACACATTCAACAAACTGTCTATAATTGTTGGGCATGGTGGCTGTCTATGCAGGAAAGTGACTAACCTGCTGCCATCATCAAGTTAAAGGTATTAATCTTAATTTGCAGAACTTTACTGTGAATATTTTTAAACACTGCAAGATATCTGAGGTATGCACAGTCAACATAGTGGTTGTAATTGATAAGTACAGTGCAGTGGTTGTCTGTGAATGAAAATGACTGTGTGTTGTGGGGTGCATTGATTTTTTTTCACCTTCTATAACAGTCAGACATCAGCATTTTACATAATATGTGGCAACCTTTGGAAGCCTGGGTAGAATGCACAAGGTACTAGCTGATCATTGGCGCAGTAGTGCAGTATACAGAGGTGCCATTACACATCACTTAGTTCTCTGGTTGAGTTCTTAGCTGTAGTTTGTTCTGCACAGAGTCTGCATGTCTTCCCTGTATCCAAGTCTTATCCAGATAATCTGGTGACACATAAGCATGCTTTGTGTGTGTGTGTGTGTGTGTGTGTGTGTGTGTGTGTGTGTGTGTGTGTGTGTGTGTGTGTGTGTGTGTGTGTGTGTGTGTGTGTGTGCATATCAGTTGTATCTGTAGTCCTACATGTTACTGGGAAAACACGCATAATTAATGTGGTTTGTGGTAAACACATTTAACAGGTAGCTATCTTTCAAAAATAAAGCATAAAATGCAGCACTGAACATCCGTAACCTAAGACATTCTAGTGTTTGCCAGCTCCCACAGCTCACCCATTGTATAAGAGGATTTTGACATAGTTGTAATGGGGGTCCTATCCTCAGCTTCTGACCTAGGACCCAACTAGTCTAAAACCAGTCCTACTCAGAAGTATGTACAGAAGATCACAACAGCTTGTGCGGGGCTGTGAACAGTGTGGTCACTTTTCCTTCAACTTTCCTCACAACTAAATGTCGAGTTGTTTACAGGTCACTGTAGCTTGTCTAGTGGCAATGTACTGTTTATGAGCAACAAGTCTGAATGATTTGCTATTTGTCATTATTTCTCACTTTCCTCAAATCAAACATCAGACATTTACAAGTGACTAGTGTTTGTGTGTAGAGTTAAGAAAGCTTACGGTTATATAACTCTCACAGCAAAAAGTTGAAATATAATACTGTCCTATGTGTTATTTCATTTCTGTTCCACTCTAGTATCAAATAGAAACAACAAAACACCAAACGTGTCTGTCATTTAGAGGCAGGGGTGAGGATGCATGCTATTTACATGTATGACAACAACTATTTGAAATATATGCTAATGGTCATTTTTTTCTTTTAGTCTCATCCCATTCTACCACCAGATCGGTACATAGAAGGTGACTAACTTTTTTGGGTGTGGCTAGGGAGGCAGCCACTATTACCAGATATGACTGGATGTACCCTTACTTCGTTGAAAACTACTAATTAGTCAACTTTGACCATAATGCTATGACACAACTTACTTCTGTCTTGAAAAAAGAAATAAGACTGAATTTCATTCCTTACTCAATATTTTCGATCAGGCCATCATTGGCTCAAAAGTTTGTAAAAAGCTTTTAAATATATATCAGATCATGTACAACCCCATGGAATCTGCTGGCCTGTCTCAGTTAATTCATGTGCATTCTCCAGTATTTTTACAGTGCAGTCTTGGCCACCAATTAGACTGTGGTGAAAGGACGAAGGAAAAAGCTAAAGGATATGAAAAAGCTTGAAAAAGAAACAAGAATGTAGTAGTCTGTCAGGATGGTGTCGGGAGGCCAGGAAGTGGGTAAAACAGGGGGAAGGGTCACTGTCAGGAAGCAGTATGCAGTAGTAGGGGCCATGGAGTCCTTTGTTTAGGGCTCTAGTTTACCTAAGGTCATCACTGTTTATCTCAGACATCTGAGCTGTATATGGTAAACAATGTGGGTAGAATGAGTAATACTGAGGTAGTCTTTGGATGAAAGTTACTGACTCCAGCTGCTGTTTGATCAAAGTTAAACAGTTATCATTTTGTCTTAATATAGCCTAACTCCTTTGGAATATTCTTATCCATTCAGTTGCTTCCGGAAGCCCTCTTGTTTTGAAATTACCAACCAGCACTAGCAAAGCTAGAATTGCAGAAAAACAAGAAAATAGTTGATGCATACAATTCAAAAAGATTATTACTCACTCGATGCTATTCTGCAAAAAAACAGTAAAAGGAAAATCATGGAAATTAATCCAGTTTGTAGAGATGTGAAAGCTGTGAGCAAGCAAAAAAGAAAAAAAAATACTTGGGCTGATATAGGTTAGTGCTTTCCATAAGAGTGAAAAATGAAAAAAAAAATGCATTAACAGCAGAGGGTATACATATGAAAAATATGAGGCATAAAATGCAAATGTTGCAAAATAGTCTGGGATAAAAAGTATGTGACACAAAATACAAAGACAGTATAGTTGCTACTTTAAAAGAAATGTTTTCCCTTAACAATTCAGTTGTAACAGTGAGCAATTTTTTCTAACAGTATAAAACTAATGAGACCAAATTCTATTTAAATCAATCTAAAAGTTATTAATGATGATGTTAATGTATAGCCATTCTACAGTAATTTTACCCAGTTTATCCAATTAAGAGAATTCCATGGAAGTCAATCCCTGGGATTCAGCAAGCTCTGCACAGCATGCAGGAATAGTGCAAGAGCTGCTGGAGGCAATATGACCGCTGAGAAATCCAGGAACAAACTCTCGGGATGTGCATGAGCGCTCCTACACTATTCCTGCATGGGCACAGCTCCTGTATGCTAATTACCCCATTTTCAGGTGAAAACCATGCAAATGAGGTGAATCAGTGATCCAGGAAGTAGGCAGCCATCCATGCAGGATTAGTGTAACTTGCAGAAATGTATTCGGCTAGTAACTGTGTACATACCTGCAAACTACAAAACGGAGCCATGACAGCTCCAAATAAAGGGTGTATTTAATATGGAAGGCATGTCAATGGCCGAATATATGGCCACTGGCATGGAAAATAGTTTCAAAATAACAAAAAATAAGTTTTATTATTTGGGGGTCAATTTCGGTCATTTAAGCATAGAGCAGCGGCGAGCAAATGGGATCAGCCCGAAAATAAAAATAAAACCTTGAAAAAAAGATTTTTAGGCAAAATCACAATTTTGCCATTATAGTCAATGGCAGGCAGAAGACAAGGCCACTGAATAGTGGTTGCTAAGGGGGAAGGCTCAGTGTTAGACTTGTAACTAGGCATTAGCAGTCAGTTCTATGCAAATGAGGGGAATAATACTGAATCAAAGATTTCCCCCCATTGCTAGCCAGCATCCAACCGTGTAGGTGCAGAAAAACCATGGTGCAAGCCTAAGAGTTAGCTGATATCATACAGGGGTATGTCAGGCATACTGTAAGCTTATTGGAGCTCTGTGGCTTGGGTTTGCCTTTAGCTTAGCAAAGCTAAGGAAGGGTGTGTGTCTGAAGCTGCCTAGTAGTATTTACATTGTCTAAATGGGTGTGCGTGCTGCACACCGGGTTTTAAACAAAAAAAAATGAAACTAGGAAATAGCATCATCGTTCACATCTGAGCATGGGTTTGTGTGGCACGCCTCTGGGCTTAAACAGTAAGGCAATGGGAAGGGAAAACAGCAGTAGGAAGGTAATCAAGGAGAACTAGCATAGCTGGCAGGTGAAATGTATCAGAATCAGCCAATTACACAGGCAGCAGCCCAGCTCAGCCCAGCACACTAATATAAACTATGCAAACTCCTTTCACTCTGTTTTTTTCCACAAACTCTACACCACTGGTGTACACAAATGGGGAAACTTTACCTAACAAAAGCAACAAAATGATAGGGGCTGCTTTTGCTCTCATAAATCAACATGTGGAAGAGGCTGAGGGTGGTGAAGATCACAATGCTGATGACCAACCCACAGTGAGGAGAAGGAGAAGAGTGTACAGACCCAGGGTAACCTACCAGGGGCTACATTAGCTGGAGATAGTGGAGCACTATAGGGTGGACAGGGACCTCCTACAGCAAATTGTTGAGCTGTGCCGGCCGTGCCTCACACACAGAACCAACAGGGGGAGCCCATCCCAGTGGACACCAAGGTATGTGTAGGCTTAAGAATACTAGCCACAGGTACCTTCCAAAGTCCAACTGGAGATATCATGGGGATCTCACAGGCATCAGCATCCAGGGTACTCCACCAGTTCCTGGATGCCATGTCAGCACATGCTGGTGAGTACATATATTTCCTCAACACCTGTGAGGCGTTGACCAGCAATATGCATCTCTTCCACCAAATAGCAGAATACTCTGAGGTAGTGGGTACTATAGACTGCACGCACATACACATCAAAGCACCACCTGGTGAGCAGGGTAGAGTCTACATAAACCGCAAGGGCTTCCCCTCCATCAACTGCCAGGTTGTCTGCTATGCCCAGGGCATTATAATGAATGTGTGTGTTGGCAGCCAGTCCTGGAAGCTATCACGACTCCCACATCTGACATATGACGCAGGTGTACTAGAGATTTGCTAATGGGGACATCCCATATGGCCACATAATGGAGGATACTGGTTATGCACTGAAGCCATGGCTGGTGACACCCATCAGAAATGCACACACACCCGAACAAGAACTCCATAATGAGGCACACACACAGACCAGAATCATAATAGAGTGTGTGTTTGGGATGCTCAAGTCATGGTTCCGGTGCCTGGACATATCCAGTGGAGCCTTGCAATATTCACCAGCTACATGTACCCAAATTGTCATTGTATGTGCCATGCTACACAACATAATCCTGCAGAAACAGCTGCAGCAGGAACAGCATGGGGCAGGGCCACACAGCCCCCCACCATTGCCAAGGCCAGCACAGGCACAGAGTGACTCAGAGGAGGAACAACCTGAGCCTGCCCCTGTAGACAGAAGGAAGCATGGCCAGTATGCCCATGCCTTGGCAAAGAGGCATTGCATTGCACATACACTGACATGGTAGGAACCCAAGGAATGACACCTCTCTCTGACTCACACATACAGTAAAAGGGATGCCAAACATGACATTACCTGTGCTTAACCATGTATAGGGAATGTAATAAAATCATCCAACATTGTCAGCCCTCCAGCACCATCCTCAATACTGGCACAGCCACAAGGTAAGTCACTCTCACTATCAATTGCTGAATGTAGGAGTATGTTCTGCTACCTGTATCTATGGTATGGATGTGAGCATGTAAGGGTATCGGGTGGCTGAATGGGATGGCAGCAGATAGTAGACACCTATATTGGCAGCATGAAATCCATAACAAATACTGGTGTCAGCATAATAGGCAGTACTACACAAGGTGACAAAACCCACTGCATGTCAGTGAGGCTCACATACCTAACAATAGTCTCAGCCAGCAGGACAGGTGTAAACAAACACAAGGAAAGGCTGTGATAAGGCCTCTGATTGATGGCTATGGAGAGCAGCCCCCCTCCACACCTACACAGGCAGACTACAACAGGTCAGGCAGTGGGATGTTAGTTCTGAAGGGTAAGAAATCTGAAATTGAAATGTAGGTCAATAAAACCTAAGAACTATAGTACACTGTTATGCCTCTAGTCTGCATGATAGGTCATAATACAGAATGAAATGGAAGCCAACAGAGTACCTGAAATACCAGTACAGTCATAGCAAATGTTTACAGTTGTCAAGTGTGCCACCCCCCCCCCCACCACAATCCTATGTAGAAATGTAGTAACATGTACATGTGGGTATAATAACAGTGGAGCACAGATTACCTGAGCTGGCCAAAGTAGCAGGATAGATTGTTGCATGTGTACAATATGCAGGGCTCTGTGTGTTAGGTTGTTGTGTGTTATATATTGTGTGAAAGTGGTCAGCATGTAGGCATGGAGGGTTGGGTCCTGGTGGCCAATGGTCAGTACTGTTGATGACAGGGCCAAGTTCTCACAACTGCACTGCCAAACACAATACATCCCAGCAAGACACAATCCAGCAGTAATCCATACCAATTGTTTGGATGTAATATCTGTCACCATCTGAAAGATGGACATGGCATGAATGTGGGCCCAGACATACAAACAGTACACAGGTGAAAGTACCCTAGACAGAGAGTGTATAAAATGTTACTGTCAAATGGACACAACTTTGGAATTGTACATACAGGTTAGCAGCACATTAGTTGACTGTGTAGTATGGAATACTGGTGTAGTCTGGCCAAACACTGGCAGACCACAAAGGCACAGGTATGAAGTACTGGGAAACCACTGATGTCGCTGCACAAGCCAGCATAAGTGGAATGCCCCACTTATATTTGTGAGTCAGCTGCAAGTAGCTTCCATAGCACACATGCACTCAACTCACCCCACCATCAGCCACAGATACCTCACAGGTCATATCCCTGCTGTTGGGAATGAGTACAATATGACCCCCACCTCTGTATGGGAATAGCCAGAGAATGCAGCATGCTGAAGAGGTGTCCCATGCAGGTGTGTCCCTAGCTGTAAGGAGCACCCTGCCAGCATCCACACCAATGGATCAATAATGACAGAAACTGCTGACATTAACACCTTGCACACCTACCCTATCACCCCAGGGGAATACAGTGGCTTGCAGCCTGGGACTGTAGGAGTGACACAATGCACTGGCCTGCTACAGATGGCCTGCATCACTACCAAATGCCCTACAGTCCTCTGTCAAAGGCCTGTGTCTCATCTGTACTGCCAATGTATGTTATCTGATGGACTCCCAAATAATGACATAACACAGTCCCCAGAACACAAATGCAAGGCCATGTCAACAAATCCCAGTAGCATGTCCACCGTGTCCTACTGCATGAACTGTGGACCAACCCCTAAATACTGCTGGGATGAAGTGATAACTATAGGGATACTTATCAGATATCGTTTGCACAATGTTCGGAAGAGGATAGAATAACAGAGGGGGGTAGAAGCATGGACGCTATGGAGTGTGTGAAGTCTAAAACTCAGATGTGTGCACATACTATCCCTGCCTGCAAACACAGGAATGGGTGGCTACAAACCTGTTCGTAAATCACAATGTGAAGGGGTAATGACCAAAAATATGAGCCCTGTCTCTGGGTAACCTGTGTGAATCTGTACAGCTGTGAGGTATGGCCACAGGAGGATATGGCCATTCTGTCACATCGATAGATGTACAAGCATGGGATCCTCAGCCATCACAACACCAAGGTGCTGAACCATTTACACAGACCCATCAGCAAGTGTCTGCAGCTCCCCCTCCAGAATGGCATGATTGTGCAAGAATATGTAGGCTGCAGACCACAATACTGGACACAGCTTCATTCATCTTGTGTTCCCCAGGAAATTACTGCAAGCAAATAAGTATATCTGTCAGTAGTTGATGACATAAAACATCATAGTGTAAAACAGTACGTATGTCTGACTATCTCTGCTAACACCAAAACCATGTAGCAGAAGCAGCACAGACACAATTAGTTACAGTATTCCATTAATCTTTTCCCATTGTGACCCCATATTGTCAACCAATCTACAGATATCCTGCAGAAACAGGTTGCTAGCTGTAGGTGTAGAACACAAATGCCTGCATTGGAGTGCAACCTACCTGGACTGGATTCACACATTCAATACAGAAGGTCATACTGGGCATGCTCCCACACTTAGAGAAATGAAGCCCATGACTGGCAACAACAGTGGACTATGCATATCTGTCAGTTTCAGATGTGTGTGCACACACTCCATATTGTACACCAGTCATGCTTTGCACACACATCAGATAGGAATGCATACATATATCCAACAGCAATACACTATAATAGGTCAAACATACACATACATAGATGTGTGGAAGAGAGTGGCAGACAGTGACAAAGACTTTCCCATCATGAGGCCTGTCCCACCCAGCACACATCCAATTGGCCAATACCACATGATGTGCAAATGTCTATCACTGTAGACATTTGCTTCTGGTAGCCCTCAGCACTATAGTGTCTGTGGTGCTTGTGATAACTGTGTAACATGACTGTACAAGTCATTATTCATCTACCAGTTGTATACACGGTCCTGTCAAATGTAAACCTGTGTGTGACTGAGTGTTGTGTGTGTGCTTCCAGATGAATGGTTTACGGCCCATTCACACACACTGCACTCCCCATTGCCCTACTTTGGCAAGCCTGCTGATGTCATTCACCTTGAAATACACCTTCGGAGAAGGGCTAACACCATACGCTCCATGGCAAGTGCTATAACTGCATAATGAATAGTGTGATGTACTAGTTAGGTAGGAGTTCTAATCCCAGACATGGCAACTGTGAGACTGTGTGTGTGTATGTGTCTGTGTGTGTGTGTGTGTGTGTGTGTGTGTGTGTGTGTGTGTGTGTGTGTGTGTGTGTGTGTGTGTGTTTGTGTGTGTAGGAATAAATGCTTTTGCGGCATAGTGGGTTTATGTCAATTCTTCGAACCCTCACAGTTTCAAACTTCACATGGTCGAGACCAAACGTCCGA